>NC_091825.1:89760000-89945000 GCF_038994185.2 Dermacentor albipictus
ATAGCGCAACGGACGAACGGCGGCGTTCATCACGTCCGCCTTTTCTTCGCGGCATGCTTTTCATACGGAACAATGGCCCGTCAGCGCGACACCATGGCTAGAACATTTCAGGCTTTTCGTCAGCTGGGCAGCGTTGACACGGGACACAACGTAGCAGCTGCCGTAATGTTTTGTACAGGAGGAGCAGTAAAATTGATTACAAGAAAGGCAGAAAGATCGGCTTGAGCTAGTATGCTGCGGCCCGCTATTCTGCGCAGGAGGAAGAAGGAAAGTGGACAGAAAAAAGATTGATGAAAGTCGATGACAAGGACGGAAAGAAGGGATGCGTATGTACAATAAGTACAGTGGTTTCTTTAAAAGCCTCGAGTTTATTCCGGTGCTCTGCGATAGTTCATAATAGCTCTGCTACATGTTCTCGCAGCTGTTTATTCTGACAGTGTGACCAAAACAGGCCCTTTCGAGGTGCAATGCGCAAACAATTCGTATCTACAACGAGTTGTTTTCGAGCAGACTTGCAGGCTCTGCGATTTGTGGCTTCGTGTTCGGCAGGTTCAAAGTGAACGGCCGAAAGGCGCTTTGCAGGTTCGGTCGCAGCGACTGAGCCCGAAGGTCGAGAGAGAAAGAGAGAGAGAGAAAGACGGAGAGAGGGAGAACTCTTCCCCGAGAAGGAAGGATAGAAAAAGTGGAGAAGGAAAGGAAGGGAGGTTAACCAGTTTAGCTCAACTGGTTTGCTACCCTACACATGGGAGCGGGATGGGGGGGATGAAAGACGGGGAGGGGATAGAGAGATAGATAGATAGCGAGATAGAGAGAGAGAGAGAGCGCACATAGCACAGCACAGAGAGACCCCCGAGAGATCTGGCTGGGAGGCAGTGACATGACGTCACCCACTTCCGTCGTGCGTGGGCTTGCTCTGTTGCGGCGCTTGGGTCGAACGCCCGTGAAAGTTCTCCGTCAATGTCATCTTTCGGTGTTCGGACAGCCCTGCAAAAGTGACTAGCGCGTTCAGCTCGGGCGCTGTGCCTGCGGTCAAGATGGAACGGCTCCGTATCTGACCGCTCCAACTCACAGGATTCCTGCGGACAACGGAAGGTACTTTAAGTAACCAGAGCGAGAAGCGCCGGTGCGATCGATCAACTCGACGGGTATGATCGAAAATGCGTTGTGGATTGGCATTCACTGACATTCGACTTGTACCACGCACCCGAATCTGTCTAGGCGGGATTCTCACTTCGTCAGTTTACTTCTAATTTAAAGTGAATTTGGCGCATCCCTTTGCCTTGCACGCACACACGCACGCACGCACGCACGCATACGTACATGGCTTTCAGCTATTGGTTTGATGAACCTACCGTTGTATAACTTCCAGTTTAAGGTTTTATAAAATAGCAGAAGATAACGGACAGTTAAGGCATCTGTTCTTCCAGTCTGCTCGTGTTGTGTGCCTAGTTTATTTGCCGCTGCAACAAAACGCTGGTTTTGTTGTTTTGTTTGTTTTGTTGCTTCTTTCGTGGGTGTAATGATTCGTGAAGGCAATTTTTTTCCCTTCGAGATTTAATTTTGTGCTGGCGTTTTCTACTTGCTACACCTCTTTTGCGTTATTTGCTACGATACACCTCCCTCACTTGTACCCGTTGCATACATTGTTGTCTGCTGTATGTGCCATAAATAAACAAAAACAGTTTCCCCGCACCCTCATACGATCGCCGAGTAAAAGCGCGGGAGCAAATTGAAGCGTTAGCTCCTTCGCCTTTACTAGAAGAGCGAACAGGAGAAGTTGGCGCTGGTTCGTTATGAACGACACTGTGAGTTAGAAGAAAAAAAGAACACGTACTGAAAGACGCGCGAGTGGTAGAAACAGGGAGCCATGGGTCTCTCTTTCTCCTCACCGCTTTCTTCCATCCTGGAAAGGACAGTGGGACGCGGCGGTGGCAGGATGGACAAAACGTCGCGCACTGGGGCGCAAGAAAACGCGAGAACCAAAGCAGCGCGTTGTTTCAGCGGCGGCCTGTAAACTCACTGATAACGACGCCGAGAGACAGAGCTTATTATGCGAGCGCAAGGCACTCGCGGTGCGCTCATTTTGCGGTGGCAGAAAACGAGGGGCGTGGCTCGCACCTTCCCGTGGTGTTGGTAACTTAGCGGGAAAGTCGCTAAACTTAAAGAGCTTTCAGCCACATTAACGACAGTTTCACCGTTTTGGAGTTCTAGCGTTACCTTTTTTTAGATCTCTTTATGATGACGAAAGTTGACAGTAAATTGCTATGGTAAACTACCTCGAGGGAATTTGACAAAAGTGAAATGCCTCACCACTGTTTTATCCCACCACGCTTTCTCCATTTGCCGCTGCTTCTAAACACATACATCAATAGTTTGTTAGTGAGCCATCTGGGTGCAGCAAAGCTGGCTTTCAGGCAAAGCCCAATCTTGAGATCTGATACAGTTTTTCCCTTTTTTTTAAAAAAATTTGGCGGGTTATTTTTCCTTTTCACATTTCCACCATTGGCTCGTCACCGCAGGAAGTAATATAAAGCAATAGTTAAAAAAATGTGGAATGTGTCTTGAAACTATTGTCTTGTCTGTGTCTTGTCTTGAAAAATACAAAAGTTCGACCACGTAACCATCAGCATCCTCACTTAGCGACCTTTAGCTAACAATGCAGAGGTTTGGACCGCTACCTCGCGAATCCGCCCGAAAGAAAGATACCCACACTGCTGCCCCCATCCAATGTGAGTGTCAAGCAGTCTGATGATAATAATGATGACGATGACAGGAGCATATTCAATGAAGCGGGTTGGTTGTGAATTTCTGCAAGATCGTTAATTAAATATTTCTGGTGTGCCAAAATTTTTAAACATGTTTTTGTAAATTAAGCTACATTATTCGCATCAGCCACATTGATTCAATCTATATATATATATATATATATATATATATATATATATATATATATATATATATATATATATATATATATATATATATATATATTCTTTGCGACACGTAGCTTCCAGCTCTGTGCATCAACAACCATCGCGCCTAGCAGCCGTGATGTCGACGAAACTGTGGGAGAGACAAATGCAGGCAATTAAGTGCAATTGTCACGAGGGAGTAGATTCAACACAGCTGGTCATGAATAACGCATCAATGGTACAATCTTTGTCTCTTTCTTCTTTTTAGGTTGAGAGGCTGCTTCAAACTACACGCGAAGCAGTTGGAAGCATGTGATATTTAGAAACTGTACAAATTTGAGATCATTTGTCGTAGAGAATAATGGTTTGTTAATAAAGTGCTGTATGAACGAGAATGTTCCACTGCTTAATTCAAGTACAAATACTTAGCCTTCAGCTTGCCGTAAGAGTGGCGCGTCTACAAACAACAAAAACAAACACATGGTTCATATTTCGCCATTCTAACAGCACGGCCGCGCAACCAAGAAAAAAAAAGAAGAGAAATATAGCTGTCCGTTGAGGCAAAGCAGCACCCTGTACAATAGTTGAGTGGTTTCGGTGACCAGAAATCAAAGTCTGAAATGAGACGAGCGTTAATTATCTTGTACGGTTCCACCGCACGGCGCTCCCTCTTTACCGCCGAGATCACCAAGTGTGTGGCCGCACATGGACATACAGACTACTGCTTGCGCTTTGCGCCATTGCGATGGTTCATACTCCTAAGGATAACGAGGCACCGCGTGGTGGTGGAGTGGGTGAACGCCCCACCGATGACGCAGAAAATACACAAAGAAGCATTCGCGAACAAAAGCGCGCTGGCATCGCAGACTTTTCCAGCCATAATTAAACTTGTCGTACCTTTTCAATTTGTGAGCTTCACTAAAGGTCCACCCGCAGACATAAGGAACGCCGTATGAGGTTTACGTTAGCCTCGTACGGGTCTTACAAAAGGCATTAAACGCATGTCGAATACTACAGCAAAGAGAATTAAAAGGAGCTAAGCGAATAAGTAGGTTGGTTTGTGGCCGTTATCAATTTAGACCGATGTCACAGTGCTTAAGTCTGACATATGTTCTGAAGGTTCCCAAAATGACGCACCATAGCGCGCCTAGGGACACAGGACTTGGCGCGAACAATGTACACACGCGCACACAGACGTTTACGGTGTCCTCAAACCCTGCACATATCTCGCGAGCAGGACTAACTTCAAGTCGGATGAAAGTTTCACCACAGAGCATGGTTGTTTTACTTGAAGCTATTTCAATTTCGCGACATTGGTTCTTCGTTCTGACGGTCGAAGCTCTGAGCGAAGCTAACGAGCGCTTGCCTCGGCTTGCTGCTTCATCGCCAGCCCTTCTAAAATAAGGCTTCGCATAAGCGCAGCTGGCGCCGCAATTAAGCCTACGCGACGCGTTTCACGGTGCGGCCTCGTTGCTAAGCGATCGCTGTCACACAGCTGCACGCTCGGCCTCGCGTCGTTGGGAGGCCAGCGCACTTTGTGGCCTTCCCAGATGGCGTCGCCTCTCGCTTCCTTTCTTTTTCGAGTCACGGAACAGACAGCGTTACGTATGACGCAGGCTGGTGCCATGTGTTACACGGTGCTTATTCCAATCAAGCCAGACGCTGGTGGTGTTAGCTGAGCGCGGACGCGTGTATGAAGGCAGCTGAAGCGTTGCATTTTCTCTGGAAAAGCGCCTAGCGGTTTCGCAAGTAGTGAATAATGCTTAACTTTAGTGGCTGCCCAATCACTGTAGACTGCGGTATTTCTCCTGCGGCACCGCTTGCGGTAGTCGCTCATTTGGCGAACCATGAATGGTGGAACTCTTTCGTCGCGCATTTAGTGAGACCTCAGATCAAGCCTGCCGATTTGATTAAAATATATTTCTTATGGCATTAAGACTATTTGTCTACCACTATAACCTCACCCCCCCCTCCCCTCAATCTTTATTTCAGTTTTTTTTTACTTATCTGAATGTGTTGTCTGACTATCAAAGTACCGTCTTTTCCTGGTCGGAGAGAAGTAGCCTCCAGAATATGTGGTTATGAGTGTCGCCAGATGTGACGTAGGTGTTTACGCCACTTCAGTCATTTGAATCCTTCGCAGTACTTTGCCATATGTATCTGAAGAGATGGCGCCGAAAAGGCATCGTCTTTACCGCGGGCCACCACAGGTAGCTTTGTGGCTCTATGTCAAGCGCGAACGTGTGTTGCGAGATGTGACGTAAGCATTTACGCCGCTGTAAACTTTTGAAGCGTTTGCGGTAGTTTTCCGGATGCCTTGGAAAAGCATGCGGCGTTGTGCGGCGCCGTTATTCTACACCAACAAATGCATCACGGGAGCGCAGATTACATGAGAAGCGTGAAGCCGAAAGTGAGTCTGTGGCCGGTTTGAGTAGCCGGGCAGTGCAATGCAATGCTGTCGAATTAATACGGACAGTCATCTCTGATAGGGTTGTCACGTGGCCGGTTTTTCACCGTCACTGCCGTCCATTTTTTTTCTCATGTTGCCAACCCATGGTCCGGCCTCCCCCCTTCATAAGCTATATCGTGCAAGTGATTCATCTGGATGAAATCGGAAATATAGGTAACTGTTGTGTCAAAGGCTTGTCCACAGTCCACAAGGAATGGTTGTGCAACGATAAAAGGATGATAAAATGAAAATGTTTCGGCAATAAACCACATTTCTAAGCATTCCTAAGCAGTTGTTAACAACAACAACAACAACAACAACAACAACAACAACAACAACAACAACAACAACAACAACAACAACAACAACAACAACAACAACAACAACAACAACAACAACAACAACAACAACAACAACAACAACAACAACGGCGACGACGACGACGACGACGACGACGACGACAACAACGACAACAGCAACAACAACAACAACGACAACAACGACGACGACGATGACGATGACGACAACAACAACAACAAAGACGGCGACGATGACGACGACAACGACGACAACGACAACAACGAGACAACAACCAGCACATTCTTCGCTTTCTGCAATTAAACACAAGCCATTCGCAAACGCTGTCCAGGATGTTCATACTTAACAGACAACTCAATCGTTGCAAGCGCGTTCATATAATTCCCTATTGTGTTGAGAGACTAAACCATCCACCTTATCGCTTTTTTGTCCTTCTGAGCTTCCTGCCAAGTCCAAGCGGGCCCTCTGCTTCTCTCTGATAGGTCTTCTGAACGATCACCCACTATTGGTACTTATTCCGTCAGCCTGCACGACCGGTTAGGGTCACGTGAGCGAAACGAACGCGCTCTGTTCCTTCTCGTGCGCCCACACAGCGCGGGACCTCTTCGACGAGTGCACCCAATTTTATATAAAGCCTTCCAAATAAATTCACTCATGCTAAGTTTGTACTTAGCGTATCACTACATTAATTTTAGCTGATTTTGTTCTGTTACTGCTTACGATATTTGTCACAAAAAGCACGCACTACCAAGAAGGAACCCAAAAAGCTGTACCTGTATGAAGCAAGGTTCTGCCGACGATAACATAAAATGTGGAGGGCTCTTTGAGAAGGCATGATGAAAGATCAAGTACTTGGTCGTCTCAAAGTGTTCCGTCAATGCTTCTGGATTACCGGAATCAAATTTTGCGCACTTTCACTTGTACTTACGGCTCGTTCTTGACACATCTATTTAGCGTCCAAAAGTCGCCTTCAGCGATGCTCATTCCCATACATGCGTGCGTGTTCGCACTATTCGATCATTATTCATAATAGTGTGGTTTATGCGACGAGACTATAATTTAATAGGTGACTACTAATCCACATCCTGCACATTGCGTGGAAGGAAAGCAGCTCTGCTGCGCAAGCTCACAACCCGGGTCGACCTATTTTCACAAACGCGCTCTTCCCGTCTTATTAGTACCACGTTCAATAATTTTAACCATATTGCCCGCCTGGTAAAACTCCACATGATTTAGACACTGAGGCATATGTGAGGTTCTATGAAAAACTCGCTTATGACCGCGGTAACGTTGTCATCTACCAAACTCCCAAAAGTTTTAAGTAACATTACGTTATTTCTACAATTTTAACATTGTAAATAGGCCAGCTCCAATAGGCGGGAGAAGCTCTGTTGCGATCGAAGAGAGTTCAGCTTGCGACGAAAAGCTTTGTTAACAACCAGTATTTTTTTGCATATCAAATGCAATATACAGGAAAGATCATGCGCCCAGAAACACACAAAAACACCAATTCAAGATAGGCCATTACTGTCTGCAGGCTATCGTAAATTCGATAAGCAGCAGAATTGACAGCAATGTTATATTGCAATTGCACTAATATTGCAGTTGCAGTATACATGGTGTTTCACGTAACTTGAATAAATGATTTTAAAAAGAAGTGGTTAACTGCTGCTGAATGAAACCGGTGAAATGTTGTTTGCCGTCATATGGCGCTCTTTAGAGTTTTTTTATATTCCGCTTAAATAGTTGAATACTAATATAAATTATGCAAAATATTTAATATTCACCTCAAGTTCAAGTGCTTTTCGTTCCGTTGTAGAAGGGGTTCAGAAACGGCCGATCCAAATTTATGTGACAACGTACCTGCTGCGTGACGATTCTTCTCGGCGTTTAAAAAAATCCCGCGAAATATGAAATAAAAGCACATGACTGCGCCCCTGCGCAGTCCTTATTCTTGCAATCTCCGCCCAGTGTCTGAGGCACTAACCTGTGATACTCCTGACCTGGTTATTACGCACAATGGTGTCGCAAAACTTCTCCAAGATATTAAACCTGGTTCTGTAGGTGGGCCGGACGGTCTTCCTTCGCAGGTACTGCGGGGATGCTCTGATGTGATTGCTCACTGCCTAGTGACTGTGTTCAACAAATCGCTAAAAAACCAGCTCTCTTCCTGACGAGTGGAAAGTGGCTAATGTAGTCCCTATGCACAAAGCTGGCTCAAAGAATAGTGTCGCTAATTACAGGCCCATCTCCCTTACTTGTATTTGTTGCAAATTAATGAAGCTCATCATTTGCAGTTCCGTGATGAAACACCCCGAAAGCAATAAATCCATCACCGACTCCGAATATGGTTTTAGCTCTGGCCATTCATGCATAACCCAGTTAACCGTATTCAGTCATGACCTTTTCTCTGCCTTCGACAGCTGCGAGCAGCAGGTAGAGTGCGTATATTTAGACTTCAGAAAGGCCTTTGACACAGTTTCCCATGTCCTATTACTCCATACGCTGTCGGTTCTTCGCCTACAATGCAGATTGTTTCAAGGGATTAAAGATTACCTTCAAGGGCGCAAGCAACGCGTCTTAGTAAGCGGGTGCTTATCAGACATTGCAACGGTCACTTCTGGTGTCCAGCAGGGATCTGTGTTGAAGCCTTTACTGTCCTTAATCTATGTCAATGACATAGTGGAAAGTACGACTTGCCAGGTGAGGCTATATTTGGATGCCTGTGTTTTCTTTCGTTCTATTAAAGCACCATGAGACACAGATAATCTTCAGCAAAACTTGGAAAACATTCAAATCTGGTGCGATAAATGGAAGATGTGTTTGAATACTGCGAAATGTTACTGTGTTTCTTTTGCGCGCAGGCGCACTGCAATTTTGTCTGACTACCTTTTAAACAGCTAGCCTTTAAATAAAATAACCGATTAGAAATATCTTGGGGTTTATTTTTCTGCTGACCGGACTTGGAAAAAACGCAGCGAATATATATCGTCAAAGGCAGCAAGAATGTTGAACTTTTTAAACAGGAATTTCAGAGATGTTCCTAAGAAGGTTAAAGAAATTTTGTATTTCACCAACATCAGACCTATTATGGAGTGCGCCTGCGCAGTCTGGCACCCTCAAGTCGCAACCCACTGTGCTATGCTGGAACGTATTCAGAATAGTGCAGCGCGATTTGTCACGAACAAATATTGTTTTAATGTCCATAGTAGCTACGTCAAGATGGAGTTGAACTTGGACTCACGGGAAAAGCGCCGTTTGAGACGTAAGCTAGAACTTCTCTACCAGATTTACTTCAATAAAACTGCTATTAACTCTACAATATATTTGCTGCCAGCACATTTTGTATCAAGAAGGTGCGACCACGAATGGAAGATGCGCGAAACAAAGTGTCGTACTGATGTCTTCAAAGGCTCTTTTGTTCCACATGCCATCAATGAGTGGAATAGGCTGCCTCACTCTGTAATAGAATGCCAGTCCGAGGTAAAGTTTCGAGCACTATTGCCGGAAATCTTATGTACTTATTGCACTGAGCTACTGTTACCCGTTCTTTGTATTTAACTTCTCTTATTTCCTTAGATTTACTGATGTGATTTCACATTCGACGACCCTTTTCATTTTTTTAACCAGAGGTTGAGCCCATGCCGCTTGCGATATGACTATCTTTGAAAGTTGTATGTTTGTATCCCCCCTACAATTATGCCTTCACGGCGCTGCAGGAAATGTAAACAAACAAACAAACAAACAAACAAACAAACAAACAAACAAACAAACAAACAAACAAACAAACAAACAAACAAACAAACAAACAAACAAACAAACAAACAAACAAACAAACAAACAAACAAACAAACAAGCAAACAAACAAACAAACAAACAAACAAACAAACAAACAAACAAACAAACAAACAAACAAACAAACAAACAAACACAAACAAACAAACAAACAAACAAACAAACAAACAAACAAACAAGCAAGCAAACAAGCAAACAAACAAACAAAGTATTGCAGTGTTCTGAAGCGTGCGTCGAGCCTATGGCTTATCAGGGACCATGGCGCTTCCTTTCCGTGTGCCACCGCCAAAGATGCTGACGCACAGTGAATCCGATGCTTAGAGCCGCGACCGCTCACTTCGCCATGATCCACGCTCACGGTTCTTTCGCACGAAACGCGGTTGAAAGCGCTGCAATACGATAGCGCATGAGCGCATGAGCATGGTTTTATTTCCTATTGCGCGAGCTGTCTTTAAACGCCGAAAAAAGTCCTCACGCAGCATGTACGTTGCCACAAAAAATTGGATCGGTCGTTTCTGAACCCCCTCCACAACACAACGAAACGCACTTGGCCCTAAAGTGAATATGAAAAAAATTTGCATAATTCATCTTAGTTAATTTACTTATTAAGCGGAATACAAAAATACCTTAAGGAGTTCCACATGACGGCAAACCATATGGCATTGGTTTCATTCAGTTGCGGCTAACCACATTCTTAAAATCCTTGGTTCAAGTTACGTGAAACACCATTTATATGGTTGTTGATATGCAATAGAGACAGGTTGTTAGTCAGCCCTGTGACTGTAATTTTCGCTTGCGTCTCGTCTTTTGCGCTGTTTCTTTTCCTTCCAGATGGACAAATCAGCCCGGTTCCGCACACTCCCACGAAAAGCGTGCTTGCAACTGTGCGCCACATGGTCGTCTACCAAACCTCAAGTTTCGAATGCCTGTAAAGGATACTTTACTTTTAACTTGGTCACACTGAAAGGAAGCCTACCTAAGCTGGTTGTAGAGCTTGATTTTTTTGCAGTCAAAGAAAACATTTGAAGATACTTGTAATGTTGAATGTGCTACCGGAAAAGCTATGAGAAACCATCAGCCACTTTTGGAATAGGTGCAAACGCAGAATGACGCAATAACTAACGTTTTAACGCACACTCGTACATTGCACGAATCTGTCTCACTCACTCACTCACTCACTCACTCACTCACTCACTCACTCACTCACTCACTCACTCACTCACTCACTCACTCACTCACTCACTCACTCACTCACTCACTCACTCACTCACTCACTCACTCACTCACTCACTCACTCACTCACTCACTCACTCACTCACTCACTCACTCACTCACTCACTCACTCACTCACTCACTCACTCACTCACTCACTCACTCACTCACTCACTCACTCACTCACTCACTCACTCACTCACTCACTCACTCACTCACTCACTCACTCACTCACTCACTCACTCACTCACTCACTCACTCACTCACTCACTCACTCACTCACTCACTCACTCACTCACTCACTCACTCACTCACTCACTCACTCACTCACTCACTCACTCACTCACTCACTCACTCACTCACTCACTCACTCAAATAATTATTTAAATAATTAATTAATCAATCAATCAATGCACCCAGGAACAATCATGAGGTATGAGTGCTGGTGCACACATACAGTAAAAGTACACAAAATAGCGCAAGTGAAAAGAAGACTGACTGAATAAACTTTATTGAAACCAGCAAGAGATGGTGGCTGGGCCTAGGCCTCCCACGTGGGGACGTCGAGGTGTTGCCTCTTCGCCGCCTCGCAGGCCTGCTGGGTCACCCAGAGTTGGTCGTCAAGGTTGGGGCTACGCAGGGCAGCGTGCCATCTCGATGAGAGGGTCGTGGGGTTTGTGTCGGAGTATTGGTGTGTACAGTCCCAAAGCATGTGTGGAAGCGTGGTTGGCTGTGTCTTGCAGATATGGCACGTGGGATTGGGGTAAATGTCTGGGTAGATCTCGTTATAAAGTTGTAACGAGGGGTAAGTATTGGTTAGTAGCAGGCGGAAAGTTGTAGCCTGCGCTCGGGATAGTTTGTTGTGTGGGCCGGGGAAGGTTCTACGCCCTAAGTAGAAGGACTTCACAAGATCATTGTAGCGTGTCAGGCGATCCCTACCGGTGGGGGCAGCCTCCCCTTCTCCCGCGCGGTTAACTAGGCCTCGCGCTAGGGAGTGGGTAACCTCGTTGAGGTTTGGGAGGTGCGGGTGGACGGTGCCTACATGAGCCGGGAACCAAACGAGTGTAACCTGATGGTCGGTTGAGCGGGGCGCTTGTTGCAAGATGCGCAAGGCTTGGTGTGAAATACGACCGTTGATATAGTTGATAACGGCGGAGCGGGAGTCAGAGACGATGGTATGGCATGTTGGGTCTAGTGTGGCTAGCGCGATGGCCACTTCTAGCTTCCTCAGCGTGTGGGGTTACTAGGCTGATAGCATGGTGGAGAGAGCCTTCACGCGTGGTGACGGCTGCAAAGCGGGTACCGTGGGGATATTCGGCGGCGTCGACGAAACTCACACCGTCGTGCCGAGTAAGGGATTTGATGAGAACCGTGGCACGTGCTGTGCGACGTGCGTGGTTGTATTCGGGGTGCATGTTTCTGGGGATAGAGAAAAAAAAAAGTGAGAACAGCTGTACATAACACGAGAGCACAAACTCATAATAAGTACAACTTCTTTTTCCACTCTGTGTTTGCTCCACCAGAGCTAATGGCTGAAGAGTTGAGTATGCCAGATGATCGTGCACCATTTGCTATGCGATATATTTATTTTTCAGAAGTAATATTTTCTCTACTGTTCAATATAACTCCAAAAAATCAGTTGTCGTCCACTTGTCGAAACGTTGGCTCCTGCATTCACCTTGTTCACGTTTTGCTAATCGTACTTAAAGCATCTCTAGATCAGCATAGTCTGCCGTTTCATTGGTTGATTGCAAGAATTGAGCCAGTTCATAAATCCAGTGACAAACACTATGTCCAAAACTATAGACCAATAATGATCACTTGCACATCTAAAATTTTAGAACACATTCTATCTAAAAGCTTGTTCGACCGTAATGAAAGCTCTAATATTTTGAACCCGAATCAGCATGATGTTAGAAGACATTTATCTATAGTTACAGAGCTCGTTCAAACAATACATGACTTTATAAGGCGAAAAAAAGAACGAAGTCAAATAGACTCCATCTGTTTAGACCTGTCGAAAGCCTTTGACCACGTTTCACTCCCGCAACTCGTCATAAAATTCCAAAATTCTGGTGTTCCTACCAATATCGTCTGATGGATAAAATCATATCTCCCTAGCAGAAAACAATTTGTCGAAGTTGAAGGTGCAAGATCACAAATATTGCATGTCACTTCAGGGTTACCACAGAGCTCCGGGCTGAGCCCCGTCCTGTTCTTATGTTACATTGAATGATGCAACTGAAAGACTCGACAAGAGTGTTACCGCCGTACGTTAATTCGCAGATGACTGCCTAATGTATTCAAATACTTCTCAACCAGAGGATCAGGTAGTACTAAATCCAACCTTAAATACTGTCAGCGATTTCGATTGGTGTGAAAAATGGAATATGAAAATAAATTGCGGAGAAATTAGTATGTACGAGAATAACAAGAAAACATAAAACATTTTTTCCTTTGATTATGAATTAGGGGTAACATCATGTCTCAAGAGAGACACAGAGAAAAAGGGAAGGTAAGACAGGGAGGATAGCCAGTGTAAGTGCCGGCTGGCTACCCTGTGCTGGTGGAAAAGGGAATAAATGCCGAAAGAAGAGAGAAAAAAACGAGTCACTATAAATAGCTAGGTGTAACCATATCAGAAGAGCTGAGCTGGGAAACACACTATAATAGTTTGTGCACCTCAGCCGAACGAAAGCTTTGATATTTAAGACGGAGACTAAAATGTTGTCCTTCAAACGTAAAAAAAAGGCAGCCTACCGTCGCATGCTAGAGTGCGCTAGCATTGTATGGGATCGATACAAAAATAACAAAATCAACCAAAGAGAAAGAATTCAGAGGAGGGCAGCAAGGTTTATCCTTTCGAAGTACAGGTCAACAGATTCAGTTCTGGCTATGTTAACCACACTGAACTTACCGAGACTATCCCAACGAAGAATGGTAGCAAAGTTAAAATTTCTCCACTCTATGTACACAAATGACTTCAATTTAAACACCGAACGCTATATTAGAAAAAGGTCACTACGTACAGCCAGACAGAGTCAGCCCGATCAAATTGCACTCCTAACTGCGAGAACAGACATACATAAATATTGCTTTTTCCCGCATACAATCGAAAGATGGAACTCGTTACCACGGGAGATAGTAACAATAGATACTGTTAGTGAATTTCAAAAGTCCGTATTGAATTACCTTGCGGCGCACTGTGACATTTAGGCCCACTCCCCACTGTTTGTATTTTATTCTCGTTCCTTCCACTTGTATTCGAAACTATGTTCCATACATAGCACATGTTTCGCGTGCATCGTCCTTTTTTGTTTCGTTTTTCTGATACTAGATCGGTATCATTAATGTACATGATGTTTGAGGTACTGGTGCGCATTGTGTGGTGTGTGCAGCGCTTGTATTTTCTCCTTTATTCTTCAATGTCTTTGTGCTTGTAGCGTGCTACGCTGTAATCAAGTATTAAGATGTCCACCCTGTAGCGGCCCCATCAGCCAACAGTATAAATAAATAAATAAATAAATAAATAAATAAATAAATAAATAAATAAATAAATAAATAAATAAATAAATAAATAAATAAATAAATAAATAAATAAATAAATAAATATCAAGTGTAAAAGGACAGTTGTGCAAAGGACTTTTACATAGAGCAAGACGCACGGCAAGTTAAATAGAAAAACGACGAGGAAAGGATTTGTACGGCCAGCGAAACTATGATACAACAATGCAAAGCTACGAAAAAATAAGAAAGGAAAACAATAACAGTGAGTTATGAGAAGTATTAAGATCAGTAAAATAAGGCTACAAAGACTTTGTGTTCTTCCCACAGTTGAATGCTGCCTATGGCAAGTAGGAACACGGAAAAGTGATTGCCGTGGTGATATTACTCAAAACTCTAAAAAACTGAGGAGTTTGGGGCAGCTATGGATACCATGAATGAGCTTAAAAAGAAAGAAGGCCAGCGTACCGCCAACGAGGTGATGGCAATGGCGATAATCCAACAGTACAAGAACGAGATACAGTGCCGGCGTTACAAAAGCCTTGACGGTATATGCTTATAAACTCTGAACCCCCCTGCTTGGTCAGTGGAGGCCAGTGGAGCCCTGAAGTAGGCGCCCCGCCCTCCTGTTTCCCCAACCCTTTCCTTTCATAATAAACTACTTTCATTTTCAATTCTTTGTGGAAGCCATCTGTGACGGCACTGTCGAATTTGGAAGTGCCATTTCAGACCAACAACTCATATTCAAGTCAGGAAAGACAACTTGCGGAAAAGTATTGCCCAATGGAATTCTCCTGATAGTCTACAAACGGAGTAGAGAGAGGAACGGCCCCGCATTTGAAGACGTTCAGTGTGAGCAGAAACGGGTAAGATCACATCAAAGAGTACATCATGATCATTTATCTCAAAACTTCACAAGACGGTGTGGAATGAATAACAGGATAATATAACAGGCAGCATAACAGGATAACAGGTCCTGAATAAAACAGCATAAGAAAACGAAATACCTGCTGTACTGCGAGGGGAAAGTCGCAACTTTGGTTTTAGCAGCATTCGACAGCAACAGCAACATCAATCAATCAATCAATCAATCAATCAATCAATCAATCAATCAATCAATCAATCAATCAATCAATCAATCAATCAATCAATCAATCAATCAATCAATCAATCAATCAATCAATCAATCAATCAATCAATCAATCAATCAATCAATCAAAGTTGTGTTTATTAAAGTGCACAGGAACAACCTTGAGGGTTTTGGTGCTGGCGCACTCAGCAAAACAATGCACAGGAAGAACAGTGCAAGCTCACATGCACATACACACATACACAGGCGCGCACACATAAAAATAATAATTACGCGAATAGAGATTTTAACAGAGCACGAAATGTGCACACGAAGAGAACACAAAGCAAAAGTGGAGAACCAGAAAGAAAAATATTACAGAATGACGCAACACACAACAGATATGAGAGTCTTTGTTGAGTTATTCAAATTACTCTGCAACTCCTTTCAGGAATATATTACAATTAGGCATGAAGCTATCCATGCACTCTGAATGGGCGTTATATATCGCCTGCACTCTAGATAGAGAGTCACAAAAATCTGAAGGCTGAAAGGCGCGTTGTTTCCTTGTGCCTTTCTGAGGAATGTAAAAGCGCACATTAGAAAGCAAGTGCGAGCAGCAGGTTTTCCTATGTATTAATTTGTGAAGAAAAAGAACGTCCGATTTATTGCGTCTACAGGTGAGTGTAGGTAACGTGCGTGTGTGTTAGCTCTATGGAGATGGAAGGCTTTTGACAGAATCGATGTTTAAATATAATGCGAACTTTTTTTTGCACATTTTCGAGGAGGTAACGCTTTGACCTGCAAGTTCCGCCTCAAACCACGCAGGCGTACTCAAGAACTGGAAGGCTCTTCTGTAAAGTTAAAAACTGCCCAGGTTCTTTGAAGTCTCCCGTGACCCGACATACTCTGCCAAGCGGTCGAAGTATACGCTGTCTCGTCTGTTGAGTGGGGGGCGGGAAACTCGCAGAGCTATCGAAGTACACTCCAAGGTCCTTCATTCCCTGAGCTCTTGGCAGGAGAAGGTCTTTAATTAATGCTATAGGGAAATAATGTCCTGTTAGTCTTCCGCGTGAAGCTTACCACTTTCGTTTTTGATGCATTTAGGACCGGCTCGTTTTCCGCGCAACATGATCCAAAATTTTCAACGTCCTTCTGTAGAGTGGCGCAATCCTTAACGTTGTTTACCACTTTGAGAAGTTTCGCGTCATCGGCATATAGCAAAATTGAAGAGTTTTGAATGACTGCAGAACGCTGTTAATAAACAGTGAGAAAAGAAGACTGCCCCTTGAGGAACTCCCTTCGTAACCGCGTAAAGTTCTGAGGACTGACCATTTACGCTAACGTAGCAGTACCGGTCGCGTAGAGAGCCTCTTATCAGCACCTTGACGGAGTGGTGTAGATCAAGTTCTGTCAACTATTGAAG
The DNA here is from genome assembly GCF_038994185.2 of Dermacentor albipictus. Lineage (NCBI taxonomy): Eukaryota > Metazoa > Arthropoda > Arachnida > Ixodida > Ixodidae > Dermacentor > Dermacentor albipictus. The sequence goes on from NC_091825.1 coordinate 89,776,686, forward strand.
GAGTATTGTGTGGCATGCGACATCAAACGTCTTACTGAGGTCAAAATAAATTTCATGCAGCTGTCTTTTCTTATACGCTGCTTTAGAGGCAAGCGTCGTGAAGCTAACGAGGTTGGTAGTTGTGGAGAATCCCGATATGAATCCATACTACTGAGGGAAGATAATATTTTTAATAGAGGATGAAATTATTGAGTGCAGAGATGACTCGAATAATTTAGATGCTGCGCGTAGGAGATAAATAGGCCTGTTGTTACTCGCAGCAGTCTTTACCCCTGACTTAAAGACGGCAACGACCTGCGATCTTTTCGAAGCTTTTGGGAATGTTTTCGTCTTTAAAACAGAAATAAAAATACAATTAAGTAAGCACTGGAACAAGCAGGGACCCGTACGTCTTAGTCAACGCAGGTGGAATGTCATCAGAACCACACGAAAAAGATGGTTTTAAGGTTTTGATGCTCTTAAGGACAAGTTTCTCTGAGACCGATAGATTTGAATCCAGCAAATGGTGATTAGAAAACTCAGTAACTCCGTCACTGTACCCTTCACCATACACAGACCCGAAGTGTAGGGCAAAGGCGTCCACGACACTTAGAATAGCTTGGCTGTCACCAATGAGCAGAATGATATCTTGTTTCGTATTGTTGGATGACTGTCCACGAACATGTCTCCAAAACGACCTCGAATTTTTAGAAGTACTGTTCCACATGTGCTATATAGATGGAATGATCATGCTTGTAAAAACGTTTATACAGTGCCCTGTATATTTAAAAATCTATACGCCAGTGTTCCTGATTTGTGCGCTGTGCCTTCCTGTGAGCACGGTCTTTTAGCTTCACAGTTGTTTTCAGTTGAAGACAAAACGAGTGCGGAAATTTAGAATGTTTAGCACCTTTTAGTGGCATAAAGTTGTTCATTCCATCGTGAATAATATTCGTGAATGCCATGACTTGGTCATTAACATATCTTAATGAATACAACGAAGGCGCCAAATAAAACAACGGAAGAAGGAAGGAGACACGAGACAACCACGTAAGCGCCCACGTGGTTGTCTCGCGTCTCCTTCCTTCATCGGTTGTTTTATTTGGCGCTTTCATTGTAATCATTCATAACCAACTCGCCCACCAGCACGTGCTCAGTAACATATCTTAGTTCCATTGCTGAAGACCAATCCACATTATTAGGATAGGGGTAAAGACCCACGTAATATCCGCCTGAGAGATTAAAAGACAGGTGTTGCTGCATCCTTCAATGCTTGCTACTAGGTATCGCAGACGACGCCGACAACGCCGAAAACAACAACAACAACAACAACAACAACAACAACAACAACAACAACAACAACAACAACAACAACAACAACAACAACAACAACAACAACAACAACAACAACAACAACAACAACAACTGCATAACGAATAGCGCAAGAGAGACATGCACATGACCAGGCCACTGACTTCTTTCTTTCTTTATTTATTAGAACATAAAACACAGAGTCAAATTTTTTTTCAGCCCGCCAAAGCAATGATGCTTTTGAGAGGGAATGGGCAGTGCTCAGGCCCAAATCGCACAGTCTTGTGCTCTAAGAACAAAGGAAACAATAGGAAGAGAGAAAAATAAAACGTACAATAGCAAAATTAAATTTCTTGTATGTACCACAAAGAGTAACTTGTAGTCCACGAAAGCACCGATGCTTTTATGCGGACCACTGTGTATTTGCCTTCAACAAGGCAAAGTTTATAGTTTATTCAAAAGCATACGTGTTGGGCTGCTAAGCACGAGGTCGCGGGATCAAATTCCAGCCATGGCGGCGGCATTTCGATGGGGGCGATATGTGAAAGCACCCGTGTGGTCCAAATTTCTGGAGTCCCTCACTACGGCGTGCCTGTGCCTCATAATCAGATCGGGGTTTTGGTGCGTAAAACCGCATGCTTTTTTATTCAGAATCACACATAAATTATATACTCGCCTTATTCCAGCGATCTCATACAAGCAAAAGAAAAAAAATTACGCTTTTCAATGTAAAACTTCACCAACCCACAGAACTTGCCGTACTTGTCAATAATACCAACGTATCACTGACAGTCTTGGTGCTATCTTACTACTGCTTTCAATAAAACTGCGGCCTGATATTTATGAACTAAAGTATTATGCAATCAAGGCAACATTTATATTAAGATTCACTATACACTCAAAATGATACCACATAAGTATTTTGTGAGATAATATCATGTTGTTACATTTCAAACGTCCCTTTATTATGTTTAACCTGTTATTTTTTTATGCATGAGCATTTAAAAGTAGGTTATGTTAAAGCCAGCTATCCCAAAATTCAGAATTCATTACTTAATCAGCGCTAAAGAAGGGGGTCGTGAAAGTGAACCCTAGGCACCAGGAGAATATTGTTTCTTTCATGGATTTATGTTTTTAGTACGCCGAGAACTATTGTGGGTAAGAGTTCATGCCGTGGCAACTATGCTATATAACGACATATTTTTATTTGAACTAATCTGATTATTATATTTTTCACGCAGATAATTTTTTAGGCGCAAGTATTGCTTTCTCTCAAAAAACTAAAGATGACTTCCATAATGGCTGCTTGCGTGCTGTTCATGCGTATTCTTAGGAAATACAAAAGGGACATGCAGAGACAGGAACCTAATACAACCCATCGTCATGAATTCAGTGCAAACAAACAAACAAACAAACAAACAAACAAACAAACAAACAAACAAACAAACAAACAAACAAACAAACAAACAAACAAACAAACAAACAAACAAACAAACAAACAAACAAACAAACAAACAAACAAACAAACAAACAAACAAACAAACAAACGAATGAACAAACAAACAAACAAACAAATTAAGATGAAAATATGAACGAGCATTGACACGGCTGTAAAGGGCAGGAGGTGTCATGTTTTACATTAATTAGGTGTGTTCAATAAATATAACAAGCTGCTACGACTGGGTAAGTCCAAATTTTTTTTATTGGCCTCGAGCTCCACCACTGGAAAAGCTGGCGCCACCATCGGCGTGACGTGCTATTAGGGATCACGTGTACATGGCGGCCGCGTCGGCTGCTTCGGGAGCGCCGAAGCGAGCTGAAAACGAGAGTTTAAATTCCCTCGTACGCTGCGGTCCTCTTTTAGTGGCGAGATTTTGCCGCTTCGAGTGTCTCCTTTACAAGGCTTGAAAACACTGCAATAGGTAGTGGCTGCCTTTGAAGGCGCGCAACATGGTAGGCGCAGTGCCGGACGTACGCAACGGAGCCCGGTGTCAGCCTTATTCACACGTAGCCGCAGGACAAGAAGCTGCGTGAAGCTTGGCTCGCGAAACATAAAGCTGACAAACAGTCATCGCCTACAACTCGGGTATGCAGCAAGCACAGACGCGAGGAAGATTTTTGCTAGGGCGCCGGGTCTGCGATATTCGGAAAACACGCACTGACACGCTCGCCCGAGTCCGCTGTCCGACTAATATCATGACAGTTTGGTCTATGAACCTGTCGATGCTATAGATACTGGAAAGTTCACTGGAGTGGAAAGGGAGCGGTAAGAAGCACATTAAAAAAAGTATGTCATATGGTCATGTTTGTGTTATGAATTATTGCACTGGATTACAAAAAAGAAGCAGCGGGAAATCGCACGCTGAGAACACAGATAAACATACAGTGCGACGCAACTGGAGAAATAATATTGAAACGTCCAAGAATTCAGGAAAAAAAAGATTGAATCGTCGCGACGGCACATCACAGTCCCCGTAGGCGTTCAAAGTCTCTACAATGAAATTATTTTTGAACAGCTCTGATAGCACTCAGGCAACAATGGTTGCTTGCATACTGTCAATTGCTCATATTCTGCGGCCTAAAGCTCATGGCACGGTGCGAAAACGCGCAAGCGGCGAAAGCGAAACAGCACGCGGACAAGCATGCAGACGCGCTGTCGGTCGCTGCGAATCTATGCGATCGCTTTATTGAGGCTTCATTCTATTACGCTCCATTTAGTTATACAAACACTATAAGAACATACTTCACATAGTTTGCTCTCAGCGTTTACCTACCTTTCACGCAAGGAGCCTGTTCGGGAGACTCCATCGCGGCGACCACGCGCACTGGCATTCACTGTACGTAATCGATAAAGAGATAGCGTCTGCAAACGGTTCTGTACTTTTATTTTGCCCAAGATTATTATTTAGACAGTAAAAAACTTCTCTCGTTTCGTAAGTATTTACAGAAATGTCCGGGAGAGCTCGCGCATGGTGTTTTCAGTGAGCGCTGACAGCAAAGCCTATGAGGGGCGCGCCGCGTGATCCCTCATACTAGGCCAGCGAGGCGCTTCCAATAGATGGCGACTCCGTAACTCCTCGCCGCCAATAGTTCGAAAAACTTAATGACTTCTATGTAACCTGTGCGCCGCTCGCAGACGAGTCGTTGCAAAAAAGAAAAGAAAGAAAGAAAGAAAGAAAGAAAGAAAGAAAGAGCGAAAGAAATAAAGAAAGAAAGAAAGAAAGAAAGAAAGAAAGAAAGAAAGAAAGAAAGAAAAAGGCGGTCCCGGCAACCCGATAATGATGACCCGCCGAGCGTATTGCGTTTCAGCAGAGCTTGCGATAATTTCTTCCAATACGTTTAGAACAGATGCGTATCCTGATTGATGCGAGTCGTCATGGTGCACAATTAAAAATTGGTCGCTTGAAATAGTTTTGTTGCCTTGGTTCCTCATTCATAATTTCGTTGTGAATGTATGCTTTTGCATTTTATTTAAACCCTAACTTAGTAAATTATGCTGCTTGGTCGGTAATCTTGCAGAAATTGCGATTCGTAGGCTTGGTGGTCGTGGTGGATTGTAGCAACAGGCAGTTTTAGCCGTGAAGGCCGGCAATTGCTCCGCCCGAGCGTCTCTTACAATACCGCTGAAGGGTTTCACCATATGTCTATCAAACCAGCCTCTCTTAAGAATTAGATAAGGAGACGTGAAGTTTCTTTGTGGGCTGTAACTGATCCCTCGGGAAATATAAGGTGGTGCAGGCACGCATGCGGACGGTCCTTTTTTTTTTTCAGCTTCTTCAGGAGAGCGCCCCTTTCATTTTGGAATTTCTGGCAGGACCATAAAAAGTGCTCAATGTTTCCTGTCTCGTTGCATGCTGTACAGTTCGGAGAATGGATTCGCCCTGTCTTAAATAACCAGGCCGGTGTATTAACAGATCCTGTCCTTATTCGATATAGAAGTGAGGCTTCCACTCGGTGCAATCTCTGTTACGCAGGGCATATGCGGTGGAACCCAAAGCGACCCAAAGTGATTTCGAAGGTCAGATTTTTGCACTTGATTACTCTTTGGAGCCTTGACTTTAGGAGGCTGATAGAGCGCTGCGTATGCAAGCGCATCAGCTTTTTCGTTGTCAGAAATACCAATGTGGGAGGGAATCCACTGAAACTTTACTGTGAAGCCTGTGTTGTTGAGTTTTTTCACGATGGCTTGTGATTTGCGTGGGAACTTGAGGGATGGCAGACCTCGGTATAGTTGTAACGCGGCCTTTGAGTCCGTAAGGACAACCACATTCTGCGGAGGCAAAGTGAGTGGGTGAGTGAGTGAAATAACTTTATTTCGGTCCAGAGAAGACGCAGGGGAGACCCCGCGCCACCCGGCTAGTTCCATGTAGGCACCACCAAGCCGAGCTTGACGGCCCGACCGCGGGCGCTCTGGACGGCCAGGGTTTGGTCGTTGAGTTCAGGGCTGCCCAAGAGCGCAGTCCACGTATCCTCGCTGAAGGAGGAGCCAGTGACTTCACAGTCCTACGACACATGATCCAATGTTGCCCTTAGTCCACAGGCAGGGCAGTCCGCACTGGGATACCTTTCAGGGTATATGGCATGAACAACCGCAAGGTTAGGATAGGCATGGGCTTGTAAAAGTCGAAGGGTCGCCGCCCGCGACCTGCATAAGGTGGGGAGCGGGAGGGGGAATAACCGCCTTGACAGATAGTAGTGTTTGGTAACCTCATTGAACGTGAGCGAGGGTTTCCTGCCCCACCTTTAGTTTGCGCAGAGCAGAAGCTATTGCTACGCCTTCCACAACTGTCGAAGAGGCTACACAGTCCAGACGGCCAGACCACGTATATCTTAGAGAGGGAATACAGAATGCAGCTGCGCAACGGTCTTCGCCTGCTCTGACAGAGCCATCTGTGCATGATGAAAACACCCGGTGATTCCACCCGGTGATGAAACACCCGGTAGGTTATTCGGGTAAGTCGTGTTCGATTCGTAGGCTTGTCTCGCAGATACCACTCAAATGTTCCTATTACATGGGCTCAACCTTAGCGCGCGCGCGCGTGTGTGTGTGTGTGTGTGTGTGTGTGTGTGCGTGCGTGTGTGTGTGTGTGCGTGTGTGTGTGTGTTTGTGTGTTCACCGAATATGTGCTACTGAATCTGTGCTCCGATTCTTGAACAGTGTCCAAGAATGGGTATGCACCGGAATAGACAAGCAGGGCAATGGCAAGAAGTGACGAACTCGGCAACAAAAAAATTGAGGAAGTCGGTAACAGAACCAGTGTCGTGTGGAGAAAGAATTGAAGCGAACAAACTGGGACCTGAGCGTGCATTGAGCGAGGAGCAGTGAGCTACAACTACATGGTCTACCACAGAAAATCGAAGTCGGCTAAAGTGGAGCGAGGAAATGGGCATTGCATTTGCGTCGTTTTGTACAAACATATCCATCATTAGCGTTTTGCTTTGCATATCGTTTACATAGAAAAGTTGCACACGTATCAAGGAAAGCTTTGCTTAACAGTGATCCCCACATAGGCGTAGTATATACGCCCAAATTTTTTTCCATAAGAATAATATAAACAGGGTGAAGTGTTTGAGAAATTAGCACAAACTGATGCGTCGTCTTCCCCTGTGCTTATAAACGATATGTCTTTCTTTTCTTCATGTAGAAAAGGTAAAATGATTCACCGGCAATTAGGATACTGCCTAATGCGAAATTTGAGCGCAGTTCTATACATGTTTTCATTTCGTGATATATTGGCTGGTGCGGACAAGCTGTCTCGTACGGGTGGTACGTTGCAAACGGAGCGAAGTGGGGCGCGACTATATCGCTAAACGGGCGATAGCGAGAGGCAGCGCGAAGGAGACGCGTGGGCCCGATTCTCCGCAGCCACCACATACACACTTGCACTCATGCAGCGCTTTGTTTCTATACAGCCGACGTGCGCTACTCCAGCGCCATCTCGTAGCCATCGTCGCCGCAAAGCCTGTCTTGCGCGGCGCTACGCTTTTCTTCTCACGCTTTCGCCATGCCTTGCTCCTCCGCTTTCCGCCTCATGGTTCCGCTGCACCATCCTCCTCCGCTTTTCTCCTCACGCTCTCATCGCTATCGCCGTCTTGCAACTCCCGCTGCGCGTTCACTTTCGTCCTTCACTGCGCTCGTTGGCTCAGTTACGAGGGACAACGTGGACGCCGACACTCGCCGCAGAAACGGGCGCCTAGGAGCTGCGCTCTAAAGAAAATGCATTTGGTAGAAAGTGTGATATTGCCTCTGGAGCTGCATTATTTGAAGGGGTTAGCAATAATCAATCGTCATGTATTAAATGCAATACAACTAACCGCGACGCGTAAAATTGTGTTCACTTTCTTCCTATGCAGCGGGCAACCTCAGCCAATGTTTATGCTTATCCTCCACAAAGTCACAACTTTTAATCTGATAAAATCTTTATGTTTATGCACCCCAAGCTACGCCGAAATGCAAACGCCAAATCATGTAAATACAGAGTGTAGGAAGGCGGGGGGATGCTTGTCGAGAAAATCGCGATGAGAGGTGTATGCACAGAGAAGTATGACGCTTATCTAACTACATACAGGGATTATGAAAGGGAAAATTGTCATCCACCCGGATGTGGCACGAATCTACCTTTTTATGGACCCCCCCCCACCACACACACAGACGAGCATATAAGCGCAAGCACACAATGACGAATGAAGTGCGGAAGTACTGATGAATGAAGGAAATGAAGTCCTCATAATAATTGTGATTACACTAAATGATGATTAATAGGGTTTTATGGCGCAAGGGCCAATGATTACACTAAATAACTGCTGAAGAGTTCGATCGTATCCTCCCGTTTTCCTGGCCTCCGGTTTTACGACATGTCATACGCGCAGATTTGTGGCGGCGTACCGGTGTTTCTGGTCGGTTATTATTTGCCCCGCCCGTGCGCGTCTGCTTCCAACTCGGTCCGTGCCGCACTTGCCATATAACGGCGCGTTCGGGGAGACCTGTGCGTGCGCTGAGAGTAATCATTGAACTGTGTTCACTCCACTATCGAGGTTTCTCGGCTCACAGTTCTTTCGCACCACCAGGGCTTACATTTTGGTTGGACACGTACCCGATGCTCGCAGCTCATCATTATTCACGGCGCCCTCTTGACGTTTTCCTGTGCTCCCTCTGGTGGGCTTTCGTTGAACACTGCGAACTTTGCGAACAACAAAAAAGGGGCCTTCCGCAGTGTAACTTATAGAGTAATTGCGCAACGTTTTCCAGCAGCATGTGCGGAAGACTCGTGCATGTCGAGTTAGCCGCCACAGCTATAACAGTCGCTTACGTCCACGTTGCCGCTTTGGGAATCGGGCGCCTACGTTAAGTTCGCCGTCAGTGACAGATGCAAGTACGATCCCGGGCAGTTCCTACACGCCACTGTCCGGGATCGTACCATCCTTTCGCTGGTTCGGCCATCCTTTCGCTGGGTGCTTTCCGAATGCCACTCATAACTGGTATCTGATTGCTCTTGTGTAGATGAGAAAGTTTCGTGGGCTTGGAGGCACTGCTGTGACGCCTAGACACGTCTGCCTGCTAGGCCGTTGTCGCTAATGAGATCTTTATAACATCTTAGGGAAGTGTTCCGGAGATTGCTAGCAGTGCGAAGAGGACGACTTCTCGGGTGGCTTCTGAGCGCACGCCGCCTTATATGGACAGCCCAAGGGACATCCCAAGATTGCCCAAAGCACTCGCTGTGGGAGGTTGAGAAGACCAGCTATTCCAACCACTTTTATCCCCCCTCCCCTCCCAGTTTGAAAAATACATAAATCACACATTCTATAGCGATGCGCACTGACGACTAACTTTACATAAGAGAATTATTTTTTGTATATAATACTTAACACAAGCACAGTTTTAGAATGGAGCTACCAATGATGTTGTTACCGGTAAGTTTAGAAGAATATATGAGCACTGTACATTGTGCCTATATTATTGTGCATAACATGTATAACACGTAAGCACGTTTTCGGACACGAAACATGGGTTCACTGAAAGACAAGGAATAAAGTGCACACTGATGCAATTTCACTTACAGTAACATGTACAGAAACTCACAAAAGAGAAAATGACGTGATGAACAAGTAATAAAGAAAAAAGAAACAACGACATAGGTTGGAATCTTTTATCTGGGCTAAGTCATTGCAGAAGGATGGTGCTCGACCATCGAAGACTGCAAATGGTCATCATCTTCACAAGCACTAAATTCTCAATAATTTGCATCTGGCCCATGAGATTCGTCTCGCGACGGATATTTTACGAAGCCAAACTGGCATAGAGAAATGAAACTCGAGTATTGTGGCATTCGCCCCATTACATTCCGTGCAAGGGATAGAGCGCTTGTATATCTTGCAATCCGCGTCTTTTGGTTTGATGATAAGACGCACTAAGATGTCGAGTAACTGCTACTGAAAGCCATCCTTGTCCACGCTAGCCTTGTTTAGGATTTGAGTAATTTAAACCGTATACCTTGACATGTGCTATCCGTATATTTCCCTTATCCTTAACAAAAGAGTAAGGCAGCAAGAGTGTACAGCGCTGTATATCCTTTCCTGCGGTCCTGAGCAGGACCATACTACAGATTAATATTATTTATGGGCTTAACAGCTGTTTAATCGAACTGTCTCAGCCACAGGCCTGTATTTCATTCGTTGTTGTCACTGCGTTTGCCACACCTAATTGAACGGAAGAGGCAAAAAGTATATATAGCGAGACATGTTGCGCTGTTGAAGCTGCAGAAAATGACACATTGTTTCATGACAGTGCCTTGCAAAGTACGCCGTCGTATATACTCGTGCGATAAATCTAGACGGCGGCCTATTTGCAAACGTCACGTGCGCGTGACGTCGACGGGATTGCGCTTTTCTATGAGTAATTAGAGTATAACGAATGCACGTTCAAAGCTAATTAAATGAGGATAGTTCATACGAGAAACTGCCTTGAGATAAGGCTGTCGGGTGAGTGGGTAGCCGTGCCGAAAAAGAACCTGGTGGTACAACCATGAGCCGCGCACTTCGTTAATGCCCCCCCCCCCCCCCTCACCAACTCCCTCCTCTCCGTCCTATTAATTCCGCCTTTAATGAATTGCCCGGTTTTTCGTCGTGTTGGCGCGTCTGAATAAAGCAGGCGTGAGCTAAGCTGTGACGTCTCTGAGCAGACATTGGGGTACTTTTTGAATGGTATCGGTAGTCTACCTTAGCGAATAGGTATAGGACCGGCTTCAGTATATACCCCACTGGAATCTCCGCAGGGAATCTTCGCAGTCATGAGTCATAAATAAGCCACTTAACGATGGCACACGTTTTAAAGACTAATTAGACGATACAGAGAACTCCTACTTAAGTAAACTTCGAAGGACCCAAGGAAATAATTCACTTATCTGAAAGTACACTAAACTGAATATTCACTAGAATGTGTAACAGCATAGGGCCCAGTAGACATCGAGTCAAAAAAGTGAAATGAAACTTATGGAGTTATGCACATCAATATATGTGAAGTGCGTAACAGTTATGTTGCTGCCTATCTCATTTTGAATAAAAGAAACATATCTCTAATTTTCATTTGCGCCGGTACTCTTAAAGCACAAGAAGTAACAAAGCTGTCCAGGGAGTCTGTGTTTTGTGCACTTCCTCCAGCACAGCCTGCTGCTTAGATACGAAGTCTCGCAACTTTCCAAGGCATCTTACATCCTCGGTTAGAATGACAGGATTTGAATCTGCCTCTGCCATTGCATCTTCCTCGTCGCGCTCTTCTTCGGGACGAACCCTGGACACAATTTCCAGATGTGATATTTCAGCACAGGTAACCAGCTCACTGTCACACTGCACATAGCCCCCGCTTGAGGAGCAGTTGGAGGGTGGCGAGCATCGGCTACACCAGCATTGCAGAGCGCAAAGCTTTGTTGAATTGATTTAAATAATGAGCCCGGGTTGACCGATCAAGTTCGCTCAACTGAAATATTCGCTATTCGGAAATTCGTTTAATTGAAACTCTTATTTATTTATTTATTTATTTATTTATTTATTTATTTATTAATACCTCAAGGGTCCAAAATAGGACATTACATGAGGGGTGGGCACGTAAAAGGCGGGATTGATGATGTGGAAATTAGAAGGATGAGTCGGAACACTCAATGGCAGATCGAAAGCGTGCTGTATCGCGGATGAGTGCAGTTTGTCTGGGAAGGCCATTCCAGTCTCGGGCAGTTCGGACGAAGAATGACTGCAGGAACGTAGTGGTGCGGGCTTGTGGCGGGATTACGGAGTTCGGATGGCCTGTTCGACGAACACGATGAACCAGCTGAACCAGCTGGCTGTCAGGAGGTATGGAATAAAAAAACTTGTGATAGAGGCATAGGCGAGAGATGAGACGACGAGAGGCAAGAGGCGATAGGTCTAGTTTAGATTTTAGGGATGAAACGCTAGTGTGATATGAGTAATCAGAAAGAATAAATCTAGCAGCACGGTTTTGAACGCTTTCAAGAGCTTTAGTGAGATTAGTTTGGTAAGGGTCAAAGATAGCACATGCATATTCAAGTTTTGGTCGCACAAGCGTTTTATAGGCAACTGATTTCACGGGTAGTTGTGCCATGAAGAGATTACGGCGAAGATAACCAAGAATTTTGTTAGCTGAATTAATTATGTGGCTTACGTGATTTGTCCAAGACAAATCTTTGGATAGGTGAATTCCTAAGTACTTGAAGGAGTCGGTAGTAGATATAGTGCAGTTGTTAATCTTGTAGGCAGGGGGAATGTAGTTAGGTCGACGATGGAATGAAACATGTACAGTCTTACTAATGTTTAGGGACATGAGCCATGTAGCACACCACTCTTGAATACGAAAGAGGTCCTCCTGAAGAGTAGAGACGTCTGCGATGGTTTTGATAGGGCGGTACAGGACACAATCATCAGCGAAAAGACGTATTGCAGAGGTTACAGCGAATGGCAGGTCATTAATGTAGATTAAAAATAGGAGTGGCCCAAGAACAGTGCCCTGAGGTACACCAGATAGAACGGAGGAAACGGAAGATGTAAGGTTGTTAGCACATACAAACTGTGTTCGGTAAGTTAAAAAACACTGGATCCAGTTAAGAACAAGTGGGTGGATGTTTAGGCGTGATAATTTTAGTAGAAGGCGAGAATGTGGAACCTTATCGAAAGCCTTTTCAAAATCTAAAAACAGGGCGTCAGTCGGAATGTTAGAGTCGAGGTTTAAATGAATATCATGAATAAATAAAGCTAACTGCGTTTCACATGAGTGATCTTTCCTGAAGCCATGTTGATTAGGGTGAAAGAACTTCACTGAAGTTAGGAAGTTAGCAACATGAGAGTAAATGACATGTTCCATGATTTTGGAGCATACGCTGGTGAGTGAAATGGGGCGGTAGTTACCTGGGGAAGACCGATCACCTTTCTTGAAGACTGGAATGACCTTCCCTGCTTTCCAGTCTCTTGGAACAATGCCTGTGTCAAGTGATTGCTGAAAGATGATACAGAGGATCGAACTACAGACATACTTCGTATTTTTTAACACTTTGGCATTAATGCCGTCGGTTCCACAAGATGATGAGCACTTCAGGCCATCTATTACCTTAACTATGCCTTCCGGCCTAAGATTAATACCTTACATTCAATGGATAGGAAAACTGCCGACGATCTTCTAAGAGTTCGCTATTATGAAATATTCGTTATGCCAACGTTCGTACAACTGAGAGTTTACTGCATTTGAGATTGGGTGCGCCTATCCACAGACGCGTATCATTCTTTGACGGGCACCTTTCGGATGCAACGCAGTGGACGTGTCTCAAAGGCAACTATTTCTTTATTTTTGTGCGTGTGCGTGTGTGTTACAAACAGTCATAGCAAGGGGACCCACTAATTTCACTGACTAGCTAGATGTCATTAAAAGGTAGGTAGAATAATGCCGCAAAGGCGCGTAGGCAGTATTCTGCTTCAGTCAGAGTTTGAAGTTAGACGTCACGCCAGACTGGTTCGCAAAGTGGCAAGCCCATGCGAGGGTATCAGACTGAAACAGGCCAAAAGGAAGCGAGCACCCACGGGGCATCAAACAACCCACCACTTTGAAGCAAGCTTTCACGACCCAAGACCTGACGTGCGATCACTAGGCACACGAAACGCCGTGAGGAAAGGTGCTTCGCGTGGGTGTGTGCGTGGTACACAAGGATTGCATCGGGAATCAATCAATCAATCAATCAATCAATCAATCAATCAATCAATCAATCAATCAATCAATCAATCAATCAATCAATCAATCAATCAATCAATCAATCAATCAATCAATCAATCAATCAATCAATCAATCAATCAATCAATCAATCAATCAATCAATCAATCAATCAATCAATCAATCAATCAAATTCGGTGGCTTCAAAGTGATAGTTGGTGCTACGAATTGAGCTGCAGATGCCATCATTAAGCGAGCTCGGCGGAGTAATAGTCACAGAGCGATAAATACCGCCGCATAGATTGTAGCTACCATTGCCGAGTCTTGGTTCATGAACACATCACAATAAATGGAAGGTATGAAGGGACCTTGATTATCTGCCATGCTCCAATAAGCTGTACGCTGCCACTAACTCTAGAGGAGAAAGCAAGTACCGCGAGGCGGCTTTCTTGCTTTATATATCTGCAAAGACGTAAAGTTTTGTAAGGCTCACAAAATGAAAATCTATGAGTCCCCCAGCGAGCACAAACTGTTCAAAAGAGCATAAAATTCTCTGCTGCCTGCCTCAGAAGCACTGCGGTCTGCTATATATTTTCACAGTATAGAACGAAGTGTAAACGTATATATATTATCGCAAAATCTAAGGCAAGTGCAATATAACCAGACTGGCATTGGCAAATCATTAGCAGTCATAGCAATTTCTCCTGGTTCATACAAAGCACTGCAAAAAAAAAATAACGCAGTTACGCATTTTATGCAAAAACGGGTTACATGAACGCCTGTAAGCAATTGCTGGCATACAGAAAATTTTCTGACGAGCTATAACATCCTGTGGTGGAAAAGTCCGTACGCAAACAGCAGGCACGGTAAGCGAGGCTTGGTACATTTTCTCAAGCACGCTTGCGGTATTACGTGACTCCCGTATTCTCTCGAAAAGTCGTGCCATTGTGTGGTTGTGAAAGAACGACTTGCTTTGAAACGCGCACGCGAATGAGCAATGCGAAACGTATGCGCGGTTGGAGCGGACACGTCGGAGAAAGAGCCTTGCGCAACGTCCCTGCATTACAGGATCGCGGGTCTCCGAGTGTGAGCTGAACGTTGTGACGAAACGGCGGCTGTCGGATCGAAGTTCTTCGTTCGTGCACATGTGCACAAATATACGGCACAAAAGCTTCTTAAAAAAAAAACGCGCCTTTACCATGCATTGTGTGTACATTAACGAACCCTAGCTGGTCAAAATTGATTCGGAGTCCAACACTGCCGCACGCCTCATACTAAAATCGTGGTTCTGGCACATGAAACCCCAAAATATAAATTTTAACTCAGCAGAAACTTCGTACGTTTGTGAAGAGTGTAATCTGAGCACTATTTTTTGTTATTTGTGAAAACGGCTGTTCATTATCGTGAAACTGTTCGAGAAAACTCGAACAGTTTGGTGCAAGAACTCAACATTGAAAATGGCGTGTTATTGAGGTGAGGGAGCGCGAAAAATATAGTAAGGGAAGAGAAAGGAAAACAATGGACAAAATTTCTGAACTACTGAACCTCAAAGAAAAAAAACACTAAACCGCATGGTGACCTCGTGTAGTGTTCGCCTGAAACAGCTGTACCAGCCGCAGAAAATGATTTCAAGGGCTTACATTGCTGTTCTAGAAACAGCGTACTTGTCGAGGCACTGACGCATACGAAAGCAGACGAACAGCCGCATTCGTGTTTACCTGTGCCTGTGCCACTTGTGAAATATTAGAACGCGTGTTTTTTGAGAACGACAGTGTGTTCAGTGCTAAATCACTGCTACTACCCAAAATGTATGAAACGTATGTATATATGTATATGTATATAATGTATATAATAAATATTAAAAATAAATAAATAAGAAAATAATAATGTATGAAACGTAGGCACCTGGCCTTGCTTTTCACCTAGCCACGTTTGCTGCCTTTTCCTGTTACAAAACTACTCATTGCTATTTTTTGTACCTTTAATTTGGCTTCGTCTGCATTGAAATACACCGTGGCTACATTAAACTTTAATTTCTATACAGTGTAGCCATTCTTGTATTTTGCGAGATTTCTTTCTGCATTTCGGCGCGATTAACATCTTCTGGGAACTCCACCCAGTTTGCGGTATGTCTCTTTGTCTGTTCGTGTCGTAGTGCCTAATCCGTTTTACCACCAACTTCGGTCACCGGGTATATTCCATGGCGTAAGGGCTAGAACAACGAGCTGCTGTTGCTGATCGAACCGGGCTCGAAAGCAACTGTTGGACCAACTTGGGTCATTGGATATGTAATACTTAGTACGTTCCGCGTTTCGATAAACCTTTCGATCATTTGATTTTATTAGGCACTATAAGTGCTTCTGGGTGTTGCTTTACTGCTTCCTTGTAGTGTTGGTTTTATTTAGTTGTTTTATTGGTTTTGACTCTGCTTTTGCTCGGAACTTGTGACTCTGCTTTTCTACGATTATTTAGCATCGGCATTGCTAAAATTTTCATCACTGGTCTTGGGCAAAGATAGATGTGAGATCCCATGTAACATAGAAGGTGCATGCGGCCTTTGGAATTTATTGATGTTTCCTTGACGGTTGGTTGCGATAAGCCAATTGTGCGTTGGTCGTGTGACAGAGTGCCCTTTATAAGTTAGAGCCTCGTTCTTTCAAATAATCGATAAACTTCTTAGCACCAGCTTGGCTCACCGGGTGTTTGCAACTGGGTATGCGACACCACTCAATTAACTTATTTAACGTAAACTTAGGTCACGTTAGAGCTTGTTGAGGATGACAAGTGTCGACGTTAATGCAATTAGCCTTACACGTAATCACATTCATGTGCTGTGCCCCAGAAGCAATGTGCGAGCTCCTGCCCGGACGTACTAATTGCACACTGGCCAAACTGACCACTGCCACAAGCAGAAGCGTGAGCTCGAAGAGCAAGCAGGAGACTCGGTCCGGCTGCGTACGCTCGTCATGCGTGATGCGGGTTGGCGGTGGTAGTACGGTGTCACTACGTTCTAATCTCATTAACGTTGGCAATCATTGTGAAATGGGTTTTGCCGCAATTATTTAACTTTCACAGTACAACTAAATAAAAAGAATGCCGCGGAAGATTTATTGTCCAGCAGGGAAAGAAATAAACGACTTAAAGATACTGCACTGGTCCCCTAGCGAGGAATAACATTCGTTGAAATAGTTTTCGCTATTATAGAGCGTGTCGTAAACTGAATGGAAGAGAGTCCTCAACGGCCGAAGTATGTTTTTTTTAAGTTTCACGAGTTGGCGGTGATGTGTAAGAAGCGACGGCTATAAACGAAACCCACCTCTCTTCTAAGATGACAGCGCCATACCGGCACGGCTCTGGAATCCAGCATTTGCGCAATGCAGCCGCCGGCGGCCCTACCAAAATACGCGTACGCTTCTTGCGCAAGCGCAGATACGATCATTTGGCGCATTACGCGTGAAATGGAGCGGCGGCTCGAAAATCCCACGGATGAGGTGAAAACTTTAGTGTCCTGTTCTTTTCATATTGAAGTGCTTCGTTCAACTGGAGATGATGTTTTGAACGACGCTCTGATGGCGCGCTTTTATTTTTGCTGCAGGTATGACACAGTCGCGAGAGTCTATGATGATGGCGCGAACGGTGATAGCTAATAGGTTCTGGCTCAGAGCACGTCCATCTACAAAGCCCGCAGAGAATTTCGCGATACGTTCAGTTAACGTGATGGTTGCGTTAGTGATGAGGGCTTTCGTCACAGCTTATTGAGTCTTATTTGAGACTGAAATTTTTGGCTATGCTTGTGCGCCAATACGCGTATGGTGGTCAGCTCTATCTTTTCCTTTCCTTTTCTTTTGTACCTGCGCGTAAGCAGACACCTCTCTGGTTAGTTAAAGTTTTTGCGTCGTTTCCATTTGCATTTAGTGTAGACTGCATGTTTGTGTCATGGTAGTATGTGTTTGGCGTGCTTATATGGAGAAAGGAGTAGTCTCAATGACTTAATTACGTCTTGGGATAGCTGGCTTTTACGTGGCATATTTTCCCATTTATCTATCGTTAACAGAAACACGAACCAACAATCAACATGAATACGTTCGTTGCTTTTTAACATGGAGCTGTTTAAAGGAGCTCCACCACAGTTTTCATGTGGCGGCGTTGGCGGCATTTGGCATCCTGTTTTGTACCAGCAAGTACGCAACCGGTATGGTGAGCAACATGGCAACAAAGAACGTCAAGCGGAATGTCAGGAAGGCTGCGACAATCTCATAGGTGGTGGCGATGGAAAAGAAATCTGGAAAAAGAAGCATGTGCTTGTTGTGGCAAAGCTATGGAAACTACGGAGCGTGTTTTACTAGAATGTGAAGATATATCCCCAGCGGTCGATTCAAGCACTTCTAGCTTCCCTGAAGCCGTTGGGTTCAGCGAGAGCCGGGGGAAGCAAACATGTCCGCAATAGAGATTAGTACAAGGCGATTGGAAGAGTGGCGGAAAAAAAGTAGGGATACGACTAACAGCGGAGTACAAAAGTTCCTAGTAGGGTTTTAGAAAGCTTGGCGATAGGAATTCTTCGTGCATTTACAGTGAAGTTGTATATGACTAGCCGATTCGTCCGTCCGTCCGTCCGTCCATCCATCCATCCATCCGACTGTCGGTCGCCTGTACGCCGAAAATTCATCCGGTGCAACCCCATGCGCATGCGCGAAAAAAAACATAGAGAAAGAGAGTCGCGTGATTAGCCAGCACCACCTAGATAGCACAAGGCCTGGGCGCTATAATGTAGAGCTATACCAAATTTTTGTACTCGAATTCTGGAATCGGCCCTCGGCGATTGGTCAAAAGCTTTTTTGGACCACCCCCACGTCGCCTCTCAGTGACCCTACGTCACGAAAACCGCAATAGCTGTTCATCTGATATGTCGTGTGCACATTGATTATGCATGATTGGACCGAACAAAAGAAAAATAGTTACTTCTGACTTGACGTCTTTCCCCATTAGACCTCGGCTATCGGTCAAATGTTTTAGGGCTGCACCCACTTCACATATCTGTCACACGACGTCACAAAACCGCGAAAACTCACCGCGTCAAAGGGACGTGTACGCGTTGTGAATAGCCGCAGGTTGCCCCGTTCTGAAAGCAATAAAAGGTGGCCGCTGCCGATCGCTGAGGCACTGGCTACTCGCCCCTGCCGGACAGCATGGGTTTATTTGCGTAGAATAACATTTTTTTGCGTGGCCGTGTAGCGTTTTCGAGCACTTTTGGCACGTTTACGACCTCACTTTGCTAACTCTTTTTTGCTGAGGATCCGCTTTAGCAGCGTTGTTTACCTCCCGTTGCATGCCGCCGCGATTTTCGGCCCGCCACCGCAAGCTAAGTAAGGGAAAGCGGACCAATCGCAGGTGCCGGCACCACCCTCTTCATGGGGTTGTCGATTTTCAGATCACTGGCTCGGCCCCATCTAAACCCTCTCCATTTGAGCGTGCACCTCGCGTCTTGACAGCCAATTAGGTAACACAAGTCGCTCAGTGTAGGCAATGTTATTTGTTTTTATAGCAAACAAAAGTAATCTCCTCTAAATGAGGAGAGCGTTTGATTGGGCTGTTGAGGCAACGCTGTGGGTCACCGCCCGATGCTTGCGTAGGCGGTTACGCAAATTTGACGTCAGGAGATTAGAATAAAAACATATCGGAATAGTTTTACTTTATAGGGTTCCTGTTTACTCCGATCCATGACATCACGCTACCTGGTCCGAAATTTCCATTGACAAGGCTGGTGTGATGAAAGTAGTGGCGTCCAAATCACTGTTGCCTACTCGGTAGCATCCCCATTAGTTTATATGGCAGTCGGGCCAAGTAACATGACGTCATGGATCGGAGAGAAGAGACCTTGTGCTATTTAGGTGGCGTTGAATTAGCTGCGCGAGCAGTGACATCGTTGCTCTTCGTTGCAGGTGAGCATGCGCGCAGCAGTTTCTCTCCGGCATCGAAATGGGCAGGCCACGCGTCATACATATTTCTGAGGAGAAGGCAGCTTTCGATCAGCAACGTCGCGAGCAGAACCGAGAACGAGCCCGGGCAAAAGAACAGGCTCGTGCATCCGAGCGCAAGCAGCGACCACGTACTGAGGATCTGGCAGCCTACGAAGCCGTCGTTTGATGAACTTTCGGGATTAAACCAGTGATAAACACCGGGGCCGCACGTTTCGGTTTCGCTGCTTAACCATCTGTACGGAGTGCTTGGGTGGTAATTTTTTTCCCACATAAATATGTTTAAACATCGATTGTTCTGCACAGCGTCTCAATTTTTCCTGTAAATGTAAGGAGCGTCGTCTGCTAGTGCGCGTACACCCGTTGTGAGGACCCTTTTATTTAGAGATTGGTAGGACATTAGGCAATATAACAACAAGAGCTTGGTGGCGCGACCCACAGCCCCGTTCCAAATGGGACACTCATAGCATCTACCCATCCATCGACTGAATGTCGGCCAAATAACTGTCAGCATCGCGGCCTTTGCGTCGCAGCTCTGTAGCGACCGTATAATCTGGCCGTCGGAATGCGCAGCAGTTCGAATACATTGGCTGCGGCAACCCGCCATGGTGACGTAATGGTTTTGGCGTTGTGCTGCTAAGCCCGAGGGCGCCGGATCGAAATGCAAGAACGCCCGTGTCCCGTGCTTTGGGTGTACGTTAAAGAACTCCAGGTGGTAGAAATTGCGGCTTGCCTCATTAATCATTATTCGATTCGATGAAGGATATTGGACAGTCGTAGAAAGTGCACAGGTGCTATGCTCCGATGTTATGATGAGTTGGAAAAGACTTGAGTATAGTGAAGGAAATGTATCAGATATAGTGAAGGGGCCTTTGCATAATCTCGGGTACACTGTTGTCAGTGGCAAATCATACTTACAGACAGACTCGACAGGGAGAGCTTATTACAATCAGAAAGTAACAGAGGTCGGCCCGAAAGCGTGTCTTATAGGGCTGGCAATTCCTCACTGATGGTGGGGCATGTTGGCAGAAGAAGAAGCAAGAAGCGAGTTGACGATGCCATACTGTAATGATACTGTAATGCCATGCTGCGCGCTGACGTGCGTCCTGCAGGACTTTTATTAAAGTTTTTCCAATCCAAGTCCTCACTGATGGTGGGGCATGTTGGCAGAAGAAGAAGCAAGAAGCGAGTTGACGATGCCATACTGTAATGATCTATGTACAGGTGTACTGTTGCGTCCAGACGCTTCTGCAGAAGGCATTTGCCAGCTTGCACCACGTGGGCGTGTAATTGACGTTTGGATTTTTCGATTTGGTGATTACAAGGGGGAAGCCAGATTCCCAATCACGCGTCGTGTCAATCAAGTTCTTCTTGCTAGCGGCTGGGGTACATTCCAGGGACGTTCGATATGCATGTTGATAGAATTAAAACCACTAGGTCAAAATTTTATACCAAACAATGTCGGTTCTTATCAAGCCACCGTTTTCGTGCGTCATTTTCACTTATGCACAGTCAGACTGCACGTGCCCTTATATTATGCAGTGCATTGGAATGCACTGCCACATAGGCGGCCGTCTACATTAATTCAATTCATTGGGGACCCGATGCAGTGGCTTAGCGGCTATGGTACGTGTGGCGCTGGTGAGCACGAGGTTGCGGGATGAAATCGCGGCCACATTTCGACTGCGGCGAAATGCAGGAATTCCTGAGTCCCGTGCATTGGGGGCAGGTTAAGCATCCCCCAATGGTCAAAATTAATCCGGAGTCCCCCACTACGGCGTGCCTCGTAATCAAATAGTGAATTTTCCATCATCCCTTCTCATCCTCCTATGATTTTCTGTTCTTTTCCTTTAATCGTTGCCCGTGTGTGGAGTGGCAGGCCAGAGACATGCTCCTCCGGCCAATCTATCAGCTTTTCCCCTCATTTAAGTACTCTCTCTAAAATACACTGCAGCGTGTTGTTACGGTTGACTCTAGTCAGCAAGCAGAGTGATGATATCCGTACAAAAGGTGCCACTACGCCAATATTTTGGCGCATTGTTTGTGTATGACATGCTGCATTATGAGGCTCATTGCCTCCTGTATTAAACAATGTATATGCTCATAACGCACTCATAACGCACTCATAGTTCATAACGCACTCATAAAACAAAACATTGCTTACTCGGCACCTATTCTCCATGGTTTGTCGCAGACTTCTGAGGAACGTCTTCAGCGTTTACTAGAAAGGGGGCTGCGAGTGTGTCTTGGGACTCCGCAGTCTACCTCGAGTTCTTTAGTAATTGCTGAAGCTCGTCACCCCCCATTTCCAGTCATACGAATGGTTGAAACATGCCGACATATTTATCGCATCTCAACCCAACACGAGAAGCATCCATTAAACCTCGCGCTCACCGAAAGAAACAAAAGCAAAATTCACGATGTTGTTCGAGAACATAAAGCATTATTACCAAGATTTGAATTATTCAAAGTGGATGTAAGTTACCCTCCCTGGATGTTAACATGCCCTAAAATAGAATTATCGGTTGACGGGATTATATCAAAGAGAGACATGTTCATAGTAGCCGCACAGCAACTGGCACTCTTCCAAATTTACTCATTATATCCCCAGTACATCCACGTTTATACAGATGGTTCGTGTCATAAAAATTCCTCGACTTCAGCATTCGTCATTCCACATTTAGCGCTAGAGCAAACATTCAAATTATCCCGGGAGACATCTTCCACCATGGCAGAACTATTTGCAATCCTGTGTGCTTTGCGTTTCATAACATCAGAAAGATATTCGCAAAAATGGGTTATCTTTAGCGATTCGCAAGCCGCTCTCACATTACTACAGAGCAATAAGAAAAATTCTTTGAACACTTCGCTATTGTATGAGACGCTCAAAGAACTTACCAAAGCAAACGCAATGGACCACGTAATTGCATTTCAATGGATACCTGGGCACTGCAATATTCCTGGCAATACTGCAGCGGACGCAGCTGCGAATCGAGCGCACAATAACGCAGAGACCACCAATCTTCCCCTATTGCGTAGTGAAGTCCGTCTGATCCTGAGACAGATTTCTTGTCGTCTCAGCAAAACTACCTGGTTTGACCAGCAAACTAAAAACTCGGAGTTATACTCATTAGACCCATGCATAAACTTATCAATGCCGGAAACTCTAAGAAACAACAGAAAATTTGAAACTTTGGTACACCGGCTGCGTCTTGGTACTGCATTTACGAGACACTTCTTGTACAGAATAAAACGTGTCTCTAGTCCACAGTGTTCTTGTGGCCATCCAGACGAAGATGTGCATCATCTTCTTCTCGAGTGCTCGAAATACGATACACAAAGAACGGTACTGCAAGCTAATTTGTTTATATTAGACAGAAGACCATTCACTCTAAAAAAGATACTTGGCCCATGGCCAACTGCGGGCCTTCAAAAAAGAGCGCTTCTTTCTCTGAAAACGTTTTTAGAGGACACCAACATTTTGGGAAAATTATAAGTATTGCATAATCCGAATACGCTAAATGAGTTACATAAACGTTGTTCGTGGTGCATAGTTGGTTTATGTGATGATCGCAACTTTTACGCAATACGTATAATTCTGTCCTGTACTTGGAGTGTATTACAAGTGTTGTTGTGTGTTTTGGCTGTCAAAAACATCGGACTTCATATATGCGTACGTGGACTGAACTCATGCACAGAGCTTTGCGACTCATGTACTGTTGGACTGTATATTTTTTTATTGATCCGGTGTTCTACTGAGTGTTATATTCAGTGTCGCTATTCTCCCTTTTTGCGTAAATTTGTTTCGTCAGCCAAGAGACAAGGAGTAGCCGGTGCCACCACATAAAGGCGCCAACCTCTCCTAACATTCACTTCAATAAAAAAAAAATGTATATGCTTTGAAACTGAGGCCAATGAAGGCAGACAAAGCGTAATAAACGTAGCCACAAGAACATCTGAAGCCACAAGTACGAAGACCAGACAAATCCATGTACCAACCACCATTCACATTATGGCTGAATGACCGTAGCGCCAGAGTTCCATCTAGTAATTGTTGCAGGAAACTCTATGATATACGGGCCCTGTATTGCTGAAATATGCAGCGGACAAACGCACTTTATCTCGGGACGTTGCTTACTACACCTTCCGGATATGCGCAAAAATGGGCCGCGTGCGAGTAAATATTCTAGGTGCATGAACTAGTTCGCGCGTTATAAGAGACAAAAAGATTGGAGGGGCGTACGCAAGATGGTGTGCTTGAAGTGGATCAATGTAAAACGAAAAAAAATAAGAATAAAAAGGCAGAAGGTTCTGCAGCGCTCATAAGTGCGTATATATGAATATCGAGAAACAGGTGGAAAATAAACCGGTCTTTGACGAACCGCGAGTGCGCACCCAACGCGTAGCACCAGGGCCTGTGGTGGAGATGAAGATTAATGATTCCCATGCGCCGCCATACAAACGTTGCTGCCGGTGCTGCTGCTGCTGCTACTGAATCAGGCATTAGTTGGTTGGCTTACGCAATATGGCACCCGTGTGACGATCTTTTTTTTTTTTGCCACGGTCCTCGAGAATTCGCCGCAGTTGCTAATCTCGATCAGGCAGAAGCAAAATATATAAAAAATAAATAAAGACAAATGCGTTCTTGGAGACGGAGATGCAAGCTGTCGTAAAGCGATGATGGGGGAACTACAGGAATCGCGTGGCGTCCTTGCTTTCATATTAATTACGACAAACCGCGGTCGCCAGTGCGTGTTCTCGCAGGTATGCTCTTGTAACGTTCCGGGCCAGTCCTTCCGGTTGCCTAGGCTACGAGAGGCGCTGACACGAAGTGCGGCAGATGTCGTTTTGTTATGGCATTGCTGCGTTGAGTCTCGTTGTATTGTAGTGCTGCTATTCTGACGGCTACGGAGTAGCGTCGTTTGCGTACGCGTTAACATAGAGTTTCCTACAAAATTACTACAGGGAACTCTGGCGCTAGTGTCTACGGGAGCTACAATGGGAGCGGTTGTCCGAGCATGGGAATTATGGGAAGTACATGGATTTGCCTAAACTTCGTCCTTTTGGCTTCAAACAGCTTTGTGACTTTGTAAACTCGTCATTTTCAACAGTTTATTGCGTAATAAATAATTAAATAAACATCATTAAAATTGCCCGATGACAGGATTCGAACACAGGGACTCTAGTACAGAAGCCTGATATTCAAACCATTAAGCCACGGATGCATGTATTGACAAGCGAATGAAACGCACTTATGAACTTATCGCGGGCATGCCAGTGCTTTGAGACGCTAGAGACGCTTGGCGCGTTTCGATTTAGGCACATAGACAAGCTCAGTCGTTGCAATTAATAGCAATTGTACGCGTTCCTGGTGTCTTCTGCACTTCGAAGAATATAGATTGCGCTGAAATATACGACAATAAGATTTATATAGCGTAATATACAAAGCCACAAGAACGTTTGAATCCATAAGCACGAAGATCAGACAAATCCATGTACTTCCCATCATTCCCATGGTAGGAAAACGACTGCAGCGCCAGAGTTCCCTCTAGTAATTTTGTAGGAAACTCTATGCGCATTAACTCTTCTTCTACTTTTTGGAAACTATGTGCAAAAGTGCACAAGACCAGATATGTAACATTACCACCTGTTGAAGAACCAAGTAGTAGCCGGAGCCGCATTTATGTAGCAGCATCAGCTTCTATCATGTCAATGATAATAATGAAAAGTGCGACAACAGTTGCTTGCCAGTGCGTATTGTTCTTTGTCTTTCAGAAAAGGGACAGAACCAATACAAAAATATTGCGACAATTTAAGTACTGGGAGTGTGTAGAAAAGGGCGAAGACAAGGGAAGCAAGACGCAAAAGAAGGTGGCACCGGTGAAATGCTATTGCACGGTAAAGACGGGAATAACATAATTTTTTACTCTTTGTGCGTCAGTGGACGGGCAGTAATAGCAGAAGAAGGTGACATGTGTGCCGTCTCGGCTGTAAGACTACGCATAATTATCGTGTGCTGCTGATGTTTTGTCACGACGTAGGCGCTTTCTTCAGAAAAAGCTAAACTTCAGATTTATCATGCTCCGTTTCTTTACCATATAAATTACTGCCTGTTAGCCTGGGGCACCACAACCATAAGTAATATAAACACAATTCACCTATTGCGGAAAAGAGTATTTCGGTACATTTCAAACGCCACGCGCAATAGTTCTACAGGTACATTGCTTACTGGCTATAAGATAATCAGGGTGAAGCGCATGTTAGATTTTCATTTCATGTATGCTTATTTCTTCCCAAAGGAACAATTCAAAGTGTTTATTAAACTATTATTATTTGTTTTGAACACATATACACATATACACAGTTAACAGGAAATGGAAAGCGAGGAGCAGGCTGGCAACTGCCACCAGAAGGGGCACAACGCCTGCCTACTCTTCTGAAGGAAGGTGACAGCAACACAGAAATAGAAGATAGGAAGGAGGGGAGGAAGGAGGAAAGGAAGAGAAACAGGACAAATCTAAAGACTAAAGTAAAACAGAGTACACTAGGCACGTTGTTCTGCCGAGTTTCGACTCTGCAGCCGGAATTAAGGTGACGCCGCGTAGAACAGCCTCCACAATTATCAACCACATCCATGGCTAGTTCGCTATGCGGCTAATTGTGCTCTCGACGATGAGACGCCAAGTACAGCTGCACGCAATCACCGTTTCACCGGTAGTCGGTTCACAATACACACTACAAGGTGTTTGTACCCGCCACCTCCCATCTTCGAAGGAAGAAGCGTTAGGGCACAGTACTGATCACACACAGTAGGGCCGGTCACTGAAGGTCACGCTACTACAGAATGTATAATGTTCACGCTACACAGGTGAACATAAGTTAGTTAACTCTAGAAAGGTTAGTTGGGCGCGATGGGCCTGATCACGTTTAGATGCACAAGCACTGGGGTATAAACATTCCTCGAGTGTCGCACACCGCAGGCCAAGGAGATTATAGTTTCTCACTAGCGACATGCGCCACGCACTGAAAGCGGGACACGCAAATATAAGGTGCTGAAGTGTCTCGTAGCAGCCACAAGGCGTACACAATGGACTTGCCACACGCCCTTGTCTGTATAAATGTCGTGCAGGTTCACGCAGCCAACCCTCAGCTTGAGCAGTTGTGCTCTAGCGTGACGAGGCTTGCCTCGACCACGAACACGGGGTGGGAACGTTCCATTTGCGACGCGCTGATCTGGATGCTGCTTGAGTAGGTGGTGACGAATCAGCAGACGAGCGTCATCAAGCTTGCACAACATTTCTGGGCAGTCACAGTTGTTATGAGCGCAACTTGAAGCGAGCCGATCAGCCTCCTCATTTCTGGCGATAACATAAGCATGCATTGCACTGATTCATGCACTCGCAGCGCCGACAAGTGGCTCGTTTCTCGTTCCCGCACGACCTATCTTTTACAGTCTTTTAGATTCACACTGCCGTCCCAATTTAATAAATATGAAGAGAAAGACGCCAACATTCCTACGTTTACAAAAAAAAAGTAAGAGAGACTTTTTACTAACTCTTGTCTAATGTCTTTTGTAATATACTTTCCGAACATGATCAAGAATGTTTCATTACTTTGTATCGCGTTTATTGTTTTCGTCATTTTATGATATGTGTTCACGTGAACATTGAATATTTCAGCTATAATGTGCAGCCGTTCTGGAGTGTACACATATATTGAACTTATTTGTTCTATTGTTCCATTGTTGGATTTGCACAACCTCTTGTTATTTTTTTAAAGCTGCATTTTTATTCTGTTATTGTAAATTTGTCTTCGAAAATATGGATCTTAATACCTCTGTCATGTATACGTGGGCCTTCAGGCATCTTCAAGTGGTGTTATTGTCGCTTTTCGCCTAAGGGACCCCCAGCTGTCGTTGGAAATAAAGATTTGATTGACTGATTGATGAACATCGTTCTTGCGCGTGCACGCGTAATATGCGTAATACGCATACGCAATTATTTGTGGATAATACTGACACGTGTACTTATTTATCCTTTTCTAGGGCACTGCGTTTCACCCGCCAACAACTTAGTTACCGCTCAGCGCGAGACGCGTCTGCATGATTTGGAACTTACTGGAATGCTATCGATGACTCCTTCAACGAGTCGTGTATAATAGCCGACGCGCTTGACCTGCAACTCAGTTTTACAGCGAAGCTCTATACCTCTACCGTCCAAGGAAATTTTCGTGTCATTGGCGTGGTAATCAAAAAGACTCCCCATACGTGGGCCCATCCTGGAGATAGTCCGATGCCGGGCCGACTCGCGGTGGAGGGGATGCAGGCGTTAAGCACTACCCTACGTTTGCCGACCCCGTGGGCCGACCCCGAAGATGGTGCACTGCCCGGCCGACCCGCGGCGGCGGTGCAGTTCACCATTAAGGGGCCTACGTACACAGCTTCGCTCCATGGTCATCCTTCTTCACAGAGTGGAAGAGCACTGAGATTTTTCGACGATCGCCGGCTCTGCGCGGCGCTATCGTTGTGTTTCGAATGTGACTCGCTCTTAGTGCCACAAGTTCACCCAATAAAGGGCTGCTTTTGTGATACACAGTTTTGATACTACGTCACGATATGCTGCACAAATAAGGCGGACCTGATGTTGAGTTTGCGATATTTGGCCGAAAGCGATGATTTGCATTGATGTAGGAAAGCTCTTTACCACCTCGTTTTTTTATAGGGAACAGACAAAGGCGTTGTTTGTGTATCAGAGAGTGCAGCCCTAAGAGCTGATGAGAGGGCATATGTGAAGCTAAGCTCAAGCGACGGGCTGAGCGACCCGGCTAGCTAAGTCGGTGGAGCATGTTAATCTAAGAGTCGTATGTTTGAGTCTCTCTCTCTCTCTCTCTCTCACACACACACACACACACACACACACACACACACACACACACACACACACACACACACACACACACACACACGCACACACACACACACACACACGCGCACACACGCACAGACACACACGCACAGACATACACGCACACACAAACACACACACAAACACACACACACACATACACACACACACACACACACATACACACACACACAAAGAAAATCCTATGGATACCATCTTAGCATGACTGTCGGCGCCAAATCGCTGCACCGTACTGCCACCGCCGAAGCGCGTCATATATGAGGCGTGAACTGCAGCCGATGTCCTCTCTGCCACTTCCCTCTGGAGTGGCTGCGCCATCTAGTCACGCCGCGATGAGCTCATCTCGTGTCTGAGCATATATCCAGACAAGATTTTCTGAATATCTACAGCGGGGGTTTAATGCGGCCCAGCACCGGATAAATTTTAAAACATCCTTTTTTGTTTGTCATTGAAGAGCAGTGCACGCCCAGTGCATTCGTGGCGTAGCTCAATAAAGCACCAAAGAAATTAGATACAGACAGCTAAACGAAGTCATCAAAGAATGCTAATCGTGTTCAAAGCAGGAGCAATGCGCGAACAATGTGGGAAAGTTAGTGTGATAGAGCAAGGACACTAATAATGAAGAATTCCCCAGAAACATACGGCCAGAGTTGAGCCCGAGGTTATAACAAGATGGCCAACGTGGCCGCAACCTCTCGCAGCACCAGGAAGCCAGTTAGCCACAGAAACCGCGCTCCAAGAGAGCGCTACATAACGCTCGTGCCTCGAACGCCCATTGCGGGTTTTCTCGGTGAAAGCGCGCTTATGGCCATTACAGCTGGCGGCCAGTGCTGGCGAGAACGTCTCGCACGCGCCCGGTAATAATAATAACGCCGCACGCGGTGGCGTTTCCGGTGCTTTACTATAATACGAACCATTTCGCGCAAACTCTGTGGTCGGTAGTAACTTAGCCCGCGAACGGAAGTGGCGTGAAAGACGAGGAAATGTGGCCAAACTTTTTTTTTTTTACGCGACGATTGAAAGTAATCCAAACAAAGCGCGTCGGTCGTTATCTTAGTCTGACCGTTTGCCTATATGCGTGCACGTGCGCTTCGGGAAACGAGTATGGGACGGTGGGAGAGGTGTGCGTCTGCAAAGCCTTCGCGCGAGAGATCGTCTAGGTTAGGCGACGGTTCAACTGCGTTTTCCGGCGCGGGCTGGTAATTCAGTTGATTGCGGGTCTGGATCGAGGAATCACTTGTGCTAACAGAAGCCACGAGTATGAAATGGGTCGTTCGCCTTCGTTAGTCCTTTTCTCGTTAATTCATTGCATTTTGGCTCAGTCGAGGCACAACGTCGCTTGAGAATACGCAATGTCTGGGAATAAATCAACAACATCTGTTTTGAAGCCAAACTCTATAATCCTTACACCACGGTCACTTTGTGCAAGTGAAGATAGCACAATAGTATTTGCGTTGGGCGCTGACAAACACCGATGGTTTTCCATCGAGCTCATCTCGCCTACGAGACCACAATACGCGGCCATTCACAGCCATGAGCTGTTGGTTGACCGAGACGTGATAGCTTTTTTTATTCGAAGGATTTGCCACGAGGGACATGTGAGAAGAATAAACGATAATATATGTAAACGAAAACGATCGCAGCCCTGTGTGGTCCATGCGTTTTTTTTGCCATTCGTTATACATATGTAGTCCCCTGGAACACACGGGCCTCCCTGAGCATCTTTTGCTTAATTTTCAGAGTAACAGGGCACAGCCACTAAATACGATGATCCTGGCGCTTAATACACATTCCAGTGTTGTCACTTGCAGCTACCCAAGCCTAGGTGATCGCAGATGCGGAGGCAACCCGATGTCTCCGAAGGCAAACTTCATTCACCTGGGAAAGGCTTCCGGGAGCGAAACAGACAGACGGGAGTTTAAATGCACGTGAGAATAAACTTATGGGCACGGAGGTGTAGAGATCGGGGGTCAGAAGGGAGAGAGGCCGGTGGGATCTCGGATAAAGATGGTGAGCGAGCCATCTGGTCGGCAAGTTCTATAACATTTTTTAACGGGCTCTGATCATGTCCATGAATCCAACGCACTGTAACTCTAAGTGTGACGACTTGTTTGGACGTGTTGTTTGTTCTTTTCAGAGTAGAACGTTTTGGTAACTTACTCCTGTTCCGTCACTACACCAAGTGAGTCCTTGTACGTGCCAACCTTCGTAACGTTTCGCAACACACTGACACACTCGATGGCAAAATGCGTATGGCTTGTAGTTGCCGTAAAAAAGGATGCGGTGTTTCGGTGGTACAGATGCATGTGCATTCATTCCACGATGACCTATCTGGGCTTGACGTCATTTTCCTCTACAAGAAGCGCGTACTCACTCTGGTGCATTGGATTCGCTGTAAGTCGGATGGTGCGCAATAAAAGCCACCTCTGGAAGGCTTGCTTACCGGCCATACTTATCTTGACCCGCTTGCTTGCAAATGCGTACATAAATACATAATCCACTGCATGGTAGCCTGATTGTGCCTCTGCTGCCTCTCTTTGCTGCTCTCAACTTCATAAGACCCAACCTTTGCATGTTAAATGGCATCACAGCATAAATTTATGCTGCATTGCAACTGCACTTGTCCTCCCTGCGTGGAGAGAGCCTAGCCGTTTCTGCAGGCATTTTCAATAAAGTTGTTCTCTCTCTCTCTCTCTTTCTCTTGCAACTTCGCCTGTTGTTGCATGCAAGCTGCTTCGCTTCTTCGGATTATAGTGCAGCGTCTTAGCGGCTTCCAGAAGTTTCCAGTATTTCTTCCGGTCCTGTTAGAGTTATGTTCAGCCTTGCCCAAGAGCGCCGGAGAGGTTCTTTTCCGGAACACGTGTGAATTTTTAAAGCGGCCCAGAAACACTTTTCGAACATATGTAGCAAATGTTCCGATCTCTTAACGAGGCTCCTGTGAACGTGTGAGCCAAATATCGCACTGCATGCAACAGAGTATTTACAATCACCCGCCGCGGTGGCTTAGCGGCTACGGTGTTGCGTTGTAAATGACAGGGTCACGGGATCAAATCTCGGCTCCGGTGGCTGCACTTCGATGTGAGCAAAATGCAAACAACACCCGTGTACCGCGGATTGGGGGCACGGTAAAGATCCCTTGGTGCGCAAAGCTAATCCGGAATCCCCCACTACGGCGTGTCTCAAAACGAAATCGTGGTTTTACCACGTCAAACCCAGGAATTCGATTCAATTAACAATTTCGTGTCAAAATCAGCGAGAAATTCACTCGCTCTCTCCTTCACAATGTCGTCATGCAGCGTCATCGCATGCAGATGGACCCACCAATTGCTATTGGCTGAGTTTGTGATCGCGAGACGGTTTTTCAGTTATGCAGTTAATGCTCCCTTGAGTTAAAAAATAAATAAATAGACTCAGTGCCCTTCCACGCTGTGAAGAAGGATGACCAGTGAAGCTGTGTATGCGGGCTCCTTAACGGCAAACTTCATCTCCGCCGTGGGTCGGCTCGGCGTTGCACTATGTTCGGGATTTTTTTTTTCTAGACGCAGACACGTTAGTGGGGAAAGTGGGCCTTAATAGCTTTACTGTAAAAATATATACAACTGCGACCTCAAAATGGCATAAAAAGCCATTTCGTCTTTGCACTGTCCGCCTACACAGCCAGCTGTGCGTGGCCTTCAATATAAAAAGCGTCGCGCAAATATCGCGGCCGGCAAGGGAGCCGTCCTTGGGTGGCGCTAGTGGGGAAATTCCGTCTCCTCTGTGTCGCTTCCAGTGTGTTAGTGGAAACGAAACGAGAAAGAGCCGCTCATCGGTCCGACAAGTGCGTCTAACTTCACTTGGGTTTGAAGGATTCGAAAAATGTTTGCGGCAGAATTGCACGCTTACCACCACCACCACCACCCGTGGCTCTATATAGACCAAATACCTAACACTTACTTTCAGTCATTATAGATAGATAGATAGATAGATAGATAGATAGATAGATAGATAGATAGATAGATAGATAGATAGATAGATAGATAGATAGATAGATAGATAGATAGATAGATAGATAGATAGATAGATAGATAGATAGATAGATAGATAGATAGATTTACTATGGGATCAGTTGGAAAGGTTGGGAGCACGCGTCTCTTGTTACTCTATTTCACTTATATACGGGCCAAGATGCTACGAGTAATGAAAATGACAAAAAATTACTTAAAAGGATCACATGATGCATGACATGCGCCAAGCCTAAACAAGAGGGTGAGAAAATATCAAAACAAAAGACGACTAATATTCCCAACGATGCCCCCCGTATAGAAATTTTTGTGCACTTTATAAATATCCATAACCCACGACCAAATCGCACACGTTGTTGCACATATATTAACAGGAATGCGAAACGATAGGTTGTGACGAAATCGAGGCTGCAGAGAAAGCTGCGAGGATTATCGTTGCGATCGACGGTAGCACTGTGCCGTCGCAATCTTCGAGCGCAAACTAAAGGCAGAGAAATCATCGTAAAAATCATGAGATAGAACGCAGCATGCCCCAGCGTTTCCACCTGCGACTCGTGAGCGCATGCCCTGGCGACGCTTGAGTATCAGGAATGAGGCGATATTTTAGCGTGCAGCGATACCGAACTTATTTTGCAGGAGTAGATAGGCACTCGGGCGTGACGACACGACTCACACCTACGAGCAGAACCACTGACTCGTATTCACACCATGAAGGCGTAGAGAGAGAGAGAGAGAGCGAGAGAGAGAGAAAAGACAAGGATAGGAAAGGCAGGGAGGTCAACCAGAACAGCATCCGG
This sequence comes from Dermacentor albipictus, assembly GCF_038994185.2. Taxonomy (NCBI): domain Eukaryota; kingdom Metazoa; phylum Arthropoda; class Arachnida; order Ixodida; family Ixodidae; genus Dermacentor; species Dermacentor albipictus. The sequence goes on from NC_091825.1 coordinate 89,809,881, forward strand.
TTTGCTACCCCACACTGGGGGTGGGGGAAAGGGGAATAGAAAGAGGAAGAAAGGGAGAGAGTAAGCACTGAGTATGTGTGGGAGGGAAGCCATACACAGGGACACTATAAACGGTCTCTTAAGCCGGTGCACTTCAAGTACTGCACTAGTGCACGAATCGCTTTTCGAGACAGTGACGGGTGTGGCCACGGTCCGAGTATCTTTGACTCGGTGAACGGCCTCGAGTCCAGTTGGCGTAATGTTGCCCGCAGAGAGAGGCGTTGGACATCGTAGCGAGGGAGGTACAAAATAGGTGCTCGGTGGTCTCCTCGCACTCACAGGAGTCGCACGTCGGGCTCTCAGCCATTCCCATACGGTGTAATATTCCCAAACAGCGCGTAGCAGTGCGCTTTTGAGCTGTCAAAAGTCGGCAGAACACGGTGCTTAAAAAAATTAAATTGTGCGGTTTGAAAGGCCAAAACCGCGATTTGATTATGAGGCACGCCGTAGTGGGCGACTCCAGTAATTTGGACCACCTGGGATTCTTGAACTTGTACCTAAATCTAAAAGCGCGGGTGCTTTCGCCCCATCGGAATGCGGCCGCCATGGCCTGAATTCGATCCCGCGACCTCGTGCTTAACAGCCCAACACCATAGCTACTAAGCAACAACGGCGGCTCAATTGGCTCAATTGATTCAATTTACTGTGTGCGCACACTCAAGGCACCTACTTTCTTACCAGAGGGCTCTTATTTCTCTTTATGTCATCGTTCTTTATTAGCAGTAGAATTAATACCTTTTTGTGTGATAAAATCAGCAACGAACTATCGTGATCAATTACAATTGCTCCCAAATAAATTAATCCTTTGGAAGTGAGTAATCTAAGAGGGGTTTCTCGTCCCAAGAGCAAAAGTCGTCGAGACTCATAGTGCACAGTACGTTTTCTACCTTTTCTGATGTTCAGAAAAGAAAAAAGGGCGCGATAGAAGCAATTATAGGAGGTTAAATTGTGTACAAAGAACGATGACATGTTTTTCTTTCTTCGCACTTATTTTTGAACATTTATTTCGGTGTGCCCCCTCAGAAAACCGACTAGTTCTTGAAAACTCATTACGTCTTGGCAGACCAAATTTCCTTCCGCAGCCGACCAACGGACACGACCCATGAGACATCACTTTCATTCGTCCGGTGTCAGTGGAGCAAAGAAAATGATAAGCTCTGGAACACTGTGGCGAGTTATTACTCCTAAAAATTTCGAAGCAACTCTGCGGCAGACATTTTTTCTCGAACACAAGGGATACCCTCGCTGCAAAGCTGCATGGAGCCGTCTGTTGACGGTAATGGGAAATAGACGAAGAAACTGCAGTTATGATCTTTGCAGCCAAAGAAGGATGAAATATTGAGCCTAAAAAGAGAAAAACAGATTCGTCTGCTGCGAGGAAACAACAAAAAACAAGTTTAGGTCGGTCCATTCCCTCTTTCTGTCATGACAGACGAAGTGCTTACGTGGCTTGTGACATTGGAACAAATTGGTTTTGTATGAGAAAGTAATCGCCCTTCCCTCCTCTCCCCTTCCCCACCCCCCCGCAAGCTCCATTTTTTACCTTCTATAAATTGACACTGATAAGATACACTGATAATGTACGCAATTGTTTGCGGGCCCACGCGCACGAACGAAAGCGTCACGTAGCATAAGCAAGGTCAACGTAATTTAGCAGTTGTCGTAAAGCGAGTTTATCTGCGGTAATTTTTTGCATTTAACAGACAAACAACGTTTTCTCCTGTATTAATATACGCTAGGGAGGCGGAGGAGGAAAAGAAGGAAGGAAAGGTAGGGAGGTCAACCAGACGCACGTCCGGTTTGCTACCCTTCACAGAGGAAGGTGTTTAAGGAATGAAAAAAAGAAAGGAGATGGAGGAATGGTGGCACTATGAGTGCGAACACGTGTGGTGGTGGATCGCTTCACGCCTACAATCGGTCACTGAGGCTAGTCGATTTCATGAACCATAGTAATACCCGCGTCGCTCTGTAAGCCTGCGACGCGTGAGGTCGTGGTCTGAGAAGCTTACCCCCATCCCCAGAAATGCATCTTAACTTGGAGCCCATGCTTGACATCATAAAAATGACGCCTGGTGTGAACACGTCCAAGACGCTCATCGCGTTTCCTTTGGTGCGTTCACGACAGGCGTCATGTAAATCAGGTCAAGCGGCGGCTTCAAGTTAAATGCAGTTCTGAGTGGTCTAACACTCACCGAAGAGCGTCGCGTTCGGTGTAATAGAGATTACAAAAACACAACACTTGACCGATTGTCTCTTCAGAGTCACATGAGTCACAGATCGGTGTGCCGGGAATTCCAATAAGGAATGAGTAGGCTTTCGTAAAATCCATTCCTAACTAGATGCGGCACAGTAAAGTTGCATCATGGCGGGAGAAATGCGATGGAATCTGCAGCTTCAATGTTGGGTACAGCCGGTGGAGACCGCAGTTGGAGAAAATCGGGGGTGTTCAATACACGCTAAGGATCCTTATTAAGGTGAGGAAGCCGAAATGGAATAATATAAAATGCGGAATAGAAAACAGTAATCTCTCGGCATAAAGTTTATAGTAAGCACACCACATTTGAACGTTGCGTTTAATGGCACGTAAGCAACTAAGGCTATCATGCGCTAAAACCTAGGTATAAGTTCTTTAAAAAGTTGGGTCACCTCAGTGAGTACTTGTCTGGGCAAGAGCCCTGAGATGAGGTGTTCTGTTATATGAAGGAAGCCCACAGTGAGGTTTTAAAGTTTTCTGAGAACACTTGCTTCCTTTAAAAAGCTAAAAACACATGACAGATCTACAAGTGCATCTTCACCTCAAATCTAAGCTGGGTGAAAAATAACGTGTTCATTGTAAAACAGAGTTAAAAAACTTCTCCCTCAGTATTTCAAGTTTTCTGCAAGAAAATAAGATGTGGTTTACTGTTAGTTCATCTCCACATGTTTCATATTGGGGTTTGTCGAGCTTTGTTAGTATGATGTGTGTGAGGTGTGTGTGTCCTATGCGCAGACGGCTAAGAATCCAGGCACGAAGGCCTGCGGGGAAACGAAGGGGCGGACTGCGCAGCTCGAGGTCTCACTAGCCGAGCGCAAGACCACACCGTTCTTCAGCTCCCGACAGACCGACGAGCGACCCACGAGTTATTAATGACAGGTCGACAAATACTACAGGACCAACATCTCGGAAGAACGCAATACGTTCCCCCACACAAAGCTCTCAATAAACTCCAGGCAAGGGACTGGCGCCGACTGCAAACTAACACATAACCACACTTGTCTCGTCTACACGCAATCTCCCCAGACAGTTATACGTCCCGGATATGTCCCTGGTGTAGCAACCACAAAGCAACACTCGCGCACATAACGCACGAATGTACCGACCGTCCGGGCGACGCAATTTCGCCGCGAGTCACAACACACACACTCACTACATGGTCTTGGGAGGCGAGACTCTCCGAACTGGACCTGGGAAGCCAACTGGCGACCCTCGACCAGGCCCGGCGAGCCGCGATCGCCAGTGGAGCCCTGTCAGAGGGAACCACCCAGGAATAAACCACGCAACATTTTCTGCAATAATAATGTTCCTCCTTCACCTTTCAAACGTTCCTCGTGTGTGCAAGATTCCCATTCGCCTAACACGGGCTTTAACAAGCGTAATTTGTTGTTTACTTCATTGCTCCAAGCAGACTACAATTTCTCTCTTAGTTTATGATGTATTAACTTCAAGCAAACTTAAGGAGGTATATTTACTTTCTTGATTTCTTCGCGCCGAGCTTGTGCCGCGCATACATCTGCTCTCTCATTGCCACTAATTCCGACGTGGCTCGGAACCCAGCATAATTTAACGTTCCATTCTTGTGTGGTGGGTTTTATTAAATTGCGTATCATGTCCCCCCCAATAGCGGTGTGACTATTTCTGGAGCGAAGAGCTGTGAGTACACCTAGGGAGTCTGTGTATATAACACTATTTGCGAGGTTCTCGTTTGCTATTTTCAGAAGTGAAGAAGTGAAGATGGACGTACACTGCGGAAGTCTTACTGTTTCTTCCGAGCTCCTTTGGACAACTTTCAACAGGGCCAGTCGTTTTCCATCAGTATAAAAGCCCATCAAACCGTTGTATTTTCCCTCAAGTGCAAGGAATTCCTGAATAATGTGTTGTGGTGGAGTTTGGCTTTCCGGAACTGTGTTAGAGTGAGACCGCAAGCTGTGGGAAAGATGAACCACGGGTGCAGTGGATCATGCCTGTGGGCAGTGCCAGGTAATGTGTCCACTATGCCGATGTCCTGACATATGCCCTCAAATCACACGAACAGTGGCCTAGTAGTTTGTGGTTTTTGTTGACCATTCTTCTGGAAGGCCATTTTTTTACAAGCGCATACCAAATGTGTTTTAGTAGAGATACCTTAAGAATATATGCACAGGTGAGAGCACCTCTTGTACTTTCTAGTGGGGTTCATTTGTTTATACATAAAGGCTGGCTATAGGAGACGTTTTGTAGGCACCACAAAAAAGACGCAACCCTCACTTATGTACTGGGTCTACTTTTTTTATGTATGACGGTCTTGCTGAACCATACACTATAGAGCCATAATCTAAGGAGGAACATACAAAAGAGTGATAAGCGTACAGAAGGCATGTTCTATCAGACCCCCAGTGTTTACAGTACTTTGAGTATATTCAGCGATGGGGAAGCTTTCTTTTTGAGGCTGTTTATGTGTGGTAAGAATGTGAGCTTCTTGTGTAAAGTTATGCCTAAAAATTTTTCTTCGTTCTTTACTGGAAGTACGGTTTCATTTAGGTGCAGGGTGAGGTCAACCTGTAGGCGTCTTTTTGAGTGAGAGGAGAACAACAATTGTTTTTGTGGTGAAAACTTCAATCCATTTCTGTTTGCCCAAATCGCGAGTTTGTTCAATATGAGTTGTATCTGTCTCTCGCATGTTGGCAAGCTGGAGGATGTGTGTGCTATTTGAATGTCATCGACACATACAGAATACATAGTGGACCTTGGAATGATTTTTGCTATGCAATTCATTTATGCAATGAAAAGTGTCGTACTCTAAAATGCAACCCTGTGGCACTCCATTATCCAGGACAAACTTCTTCGAAGGGGTTGCAACCAGGCGTACATAATATGAATGGTCGGACAGGAAATCTTTCAGACAGTTCAGCACCCTACTGCGGATACGGAGGCCTGGTAGGCTGCGGAGAATACCAATCCTCCAGGTGGCATTGTAAACCTTATCGATACCGTAGAAGACTGCTGGACAGTTCTATCGTTCTATCGAATGCAGATTTAATTTTACCGCAGCAACAACCCTCCTCCTCCTCCCTCCCCACTCCCAACATAACAATCTCTTTCTTTATTTTTATGTAGAAACATAAGATAGGCTACGTTAGAGCCAGTCTTTCAAGATCAGAAATTGAGTGAAACAGAAAAAATAAAGAAAGGAAAATAAAGAAGAAACTACCAAGAAGCACGGTACGTAGGCGGACTTCAAGCGCATAAAGATTGTTCTCATCTACGGAAACCAGCAGTGAAAGCACAGTCAGGATCAGAACTACAGGATGGTCACGCATTACACAAAAAAGTGAAGGAGACCGCACAAGTCTCTTCATATACTACCAGTGGCGTAGCCAGAAATTTTGTTCGGGGGGGGGGGCTACGCCACTGGCGCAAAATATATATATATATATATATATATATATATATATATATATATATATATATATATATATATATATATATATATATATATATATATATATATATATATACATATATATATATGTAGCTGCACGTTTTTCCCTGCAACCACTTCAGCAAATTTGAGGATGTTTGTGGCATTTAAAAGAAAAAGTTTAATTCTAGTGACTACTGGCTTCGAATTTTTCATTTAGGACGTCAATTATTTATTAAAAATTGGCCAAAATTTAAAATTTTCGGCAAACGAAACTATCAAGTTTAAAACTCCGTGACTCAACAATGAAAAATGATATCACAATTTTGTGAATTGCATATAATAGTACATCTACAGCGGACAAAATAAATATGTTACACATGAATCTCAAAAAAATTTAGTATTGTGGAAATATGGCTTTTGCAGAACCCTTGTACACAACGTAACCAATTAACGTAAGATACAAATTGACGCAGCAAACTTGTCCGCTTTGACTGTTATAATAAATGCCGTTTACAGAACCACAATATCTGTTCTTCATGCATAGCTATTAGTTTGTAAACGCCGTGCTTCTATTTTTTCAAACTTTCGAATTTTCCAAAATATTTTAAACAAAATTCAGGCCGTAAATCGAAGTTCTGTTGCCAACAGACACTAGGATTTAACTTTCTCTTTCAAATGCAACCAATTTCAATAAAAGCGATTACCAGGATTATCTCAGAAAAGCGTTTCTGCGTTTTACAAGTATTTGAATAGGCCGCGTCGGATTGGGCCCGAGATAAAGCTTCCTCTTAAACAATTTATCGAGGGATCAAATACATGAATAATAACTGCATTGTCATTGCCAAAGATGCTGCAAACGAATTCTTGAAAGCTACGCTCTGTAAATACAAATAAAATATGTATTTTTTTCATAAAATATTATACTCGTAAGTGCCAAAAATTGTGCCCAACATAACTGACGTCAATGCTTCCATGTTTTTTGTCTATTTATTAAGTAAAGAAAATATCACACGAACTTTAGAACTATATCAGTTCGAAACCAGGAAAGCAGTGCATGCCGCTGATATGAAAAATTAAAAGGCAATGAACTGAACAAGTTGAGGACAAATATCTTAATGAAACTTTGTCATTCAAGAACCGTGCTTACATTCTTGTATATATGCAATGGCCAGTGAAAAATCTCAATGACGCTGTCGTTTGTTCCATTGTATTACGCAGGAGTAGCTGTCCCTTGTCGTGTATCGTGAGTAATTGCACCGAAGTTATAGTCGCGACAGAGAGCACGTATAAAAAGCAGGAGTTCTGCAAGATATATGAGGGCAAGTCAAATGAATGAGCCAACAACAGGGTACTTTATTTAAAAGTAGTCTTCATGAGAATTTAGACATTTGTCCTATTGACTAACGAGTTGCGTGATTCCCGTCTTATAAAACTCCTTGGGTTGCTGCTTCAAAAAGTCTGTATCTGGTTCCCTTGAGCTGTTTTTTCGGTTGCCCCAAAATGTAGAAGTCGCAAGGTGACAGGTCTGAGTTGTATGGCGGATGTTGCAGCGTTTCCCCCTTGAACTTTGCCAGTTTTGTATTAACCACATAAGCGACGTGGGGACAGGCATTGTCGTGGAGCAAGATGACCCCATTCGTCAATTTTCCACGTTGTTCGTTCTTGATTGCGACACGCTGCCGTTCTGGCGTTTCACAATATCGGAAACAATTGATAGCCTCTCAAGATTTAGCAAATTCTATCAGTAATGGACCCTGTCGATCGAAAAAAAAGCCAACAACACCTTTCCAGCGGAAATGATGGCCTTTACGTTCTTTGGGCGTGGTAAATTCGAATGTTTCCGCTGTAAGCTTTGCCGTCGTGTTTCAGGCTCGTAGTAATGGCACCAAGGTTCGTCCCCGATCACAGTTGCAAACAAGAAGTCGCCATGCTCATTGTGATACCCGATCAGATGAGTCAAGGCAGCGCGAATCTTCTTCGTCTTCTCGCGATGGATAAAAATCTTGGGGATCCATTGCGCACCAAAGAGCCGATAGCCGAGAAGCTCATGGATTATGGCGTGAACCGAACCGTGACTGATGTTCAGACGGTCTGCCAGTTCATCGATGCTTATCCTCGATTCTTGTTTCAGCAGCTCATGAACCTTTGAAATTGTGTTGGGGGTGATTGCACGATGGTTTTGGCCCGGTCTTGGAATGTCTTTGCAACGTCCTTTGAACCGTTTGCTCCAACGATTCACAGTGGTCAATGAAATGCAGTGTTCAACGTACACGGCAGTCATATGGTGATTAATTTCTGTTTTGGAAACACCTTCAGCTGTCAAAAACTTCGCGACACCGAGTTGTTCAACTTTTGAAGTGTCCATTATGTGACGCAACCATATTCCACCCAGTGTATGAGAGCATTAAGGAACATTTATCTTCACACCTGCGTGTCAATTTGTAAATGAGAAATGCCGTTCTCCTACGCGCATGCCTCGCAGATAATGAACCGAACCATTATTGCGCGGTTAGGGTAGGCTCACTTTCATTTGACTTGCCCTCGTACAATAGAAATGCAAAGATACAATGGGATATGCAAATGCGAAAATACTGCTTGATAAAGGACAAAAAAGTGTCACTGGAAACAAAGTTCACTGCATGTATACACAAAACCTCGCAACAAGATATTTAAGTATACGTATAAGTCTCCAATGAGTCTATGTATGTAACTGTATAAGTTAACTGTATATAATGCGTCTAATAACTGTGTAACTGTAATAACTGTATAATGCGTATATAGTACTGTAATTAAAAAGTAACTGTAATAAATGCGTCAAACAAGGCAAATAAACATGTTGCACAATCATAGATTCACAGAATCCTAGATTCCGCCCCCATTCCATGCACTCCCCCCGATGTATTGCGTGCGACGGAAGGCGGCGTGCTTGCTCCCCGCTTTTCTCCTTTGCGCACACAAGACTGAGCCACCATCGTCGGCTCACCCATTCCACCTCCCCTCCTACGCTTTCACTCGCACATACAGCATGCAGCGCGTGGTCACGATGTTATCACCCTTGGACTTTATACGAAACATCAGGGCGATGGCAGGAATGCGCCTGGAGTGTCCATATAATTGCTTTCACAATAATATAATAAACGTATCCGGCAACTGAAGCGTCCCGTCGCCCATTACTTTCCGCAAAAGAAGTATCAAAATCGAACTTTCACCATGCGACAATTCGCTGCGCCGCAACAATGTATTTTTTTTCTGTGAGGCGGAGGCACCGAAAGGAAAAAGAAACGCATAGGAAAGTATCTTGGCCAGAATCTAATGCCTACTTCGGGCACCTAATGGGGCTACGGAAGGAATCCTGAAGAAAACATGAGACGCTTGGTCCACTGAGAACCATACGCATACTGCTCAGTATCCTACAGCGGCGAAAGAAGACTTTCCGGAAAGGTTCCGCTCAAGGAATGCGGTGCAATCCTTCGAGTCCCCGCAGTGATGGCTGCGAGCGACCATTGTTTTTTTTTCTCGTCTGCTAGCCAGAAAAGGTCCAAAACTCTGTCCGGTGAAAATCCACTCGGCCAGAGCAAACCGAACGCGCACCGAAGTGTACCGCACGGTGGTCGGGGCCATACGAGAAAAACGTATGCGCTCTGGTTGGCTCTGGCAGCCCGCGGTTAGGGTAGCGAGAACAAAAAAAAAAAAAAATCGAAGAGGCTCAATGTGTCCTCGCGAATAAAAGTCAAAGTAGAAAAAATAAATAAGAACGTATTTACTTCGGCTGGCTTGAGTGTCTTGACATGGATGTTCTGGCGTAGGTTAAAAAAAATGTTTATATTTTTTTATGTGACATGACGGCACAAATGAACCACCCCAACGCTTCATCTCATTGGACCTCGCTGCCTGTTTGTCAACTCGTCTGCTAGTGTGTTGATTTGGCTTGTCTCGTATGTTCCGATGTAAGACTTTAGAAAAGTCAATAGACATTTGGCGTCAAATGTTTATAACAACATTAAACCCACAAAGTTCCGCAATTGAAAATCTAAAGCACAACTTTGGAAATGTCAATGCACCTTTCACATCAAGAGCTTATGAGATTTATACCCATAAAGTTTCGCAATTGATATCCATGCGCTCCATAGATTCCGTGGCCTCAATGAGATGCCGCGGCGAGCCCGCTCACCATCAAAGCGCCCTTGAAACTTTGTGCTCGGATGGGACTGCTTGGCGTTATGTGACTCCCGGTGTATGGGCGTTGCCACGAAATCCAGCCCGAGTTTGCAATCTTCGCGGTTAAATGTCTTTTCGAGCGTCAAAAAGACATTCTAGACCAAATCCAGATTGATTTCCGGCGCCGGAGGTCACTTTGGTCGGCGGTGCATGGACAGCACGAAAAAATTTCGGGGGGGGGGGCTGAAGCCCCATAAGCCCCCCCCCCCCCTGGCTAAGCCCCTGTATACTACACAAAAGGAGACCACGACCCCGAGATGAGCCTGGGGAAAACGAGCCCAATGTAGAAGACAAAACAGTAATGTCACTACAGTCAGTTTATAAGGTTAGTCTCCACTAAAAAATTGCGAAGGGCACTCACGGCACGTATCTGCTGTCCATACACTTTGCTCACTGCGAAACGACGTCTGTCAAGGATGCACAAACGATGGCGCTTGCGATCCCGCAGTTGGTCATATTTAAGACATTCTATGATAAACAATATTTCATCTTAAGATACTCACCGCTAACACTAGTGAAGCAGAATACCAAAGGCGTTCGTTTATGTGCCCTCCTTATATACACGAATAAAAAAAAAAGAAGTTCGTTATATTGAAGAACAAATTCTTTTTTTTTATTCTGGTGTTTTACGTGCTAAAATCACGATACGAATATGAGGCACACCGTTACGGGGAACTGCGGCTGAATTTTCACCGCCTGGAGTTGCTTCTTTAACATGCACCCAATGCACACCGCTCTCATTGCGTTTAGCCCCCATCGAAATGCGGCCGCCGCGGCCGGGTTTATGATCCCACACCTTCGGGCTTAGCAACGCAACACCAAAGCTACTAGGGCACCACGGCGGGTGAGAACGAATTATTGGACTCTACGGCATTGGCAAGCAGCTCTCACCCCGCAGAAGGTAATTTGAAGTGTAGAAGAATAACTGTCTCTAGAATTATCGACCATGGCTGTGGTCTCATGGTTTCACATATTGCTATAAGTATATTTAGATTAGAATGTGGGGCTTTACGTGCCAAAACCACTTTCTGATTATGAGGCTCGCCGTAGTGGGGGACTCCGCAAATTTGGACCACGTGGGGTTCGTTAAGGTGCACCTAAATCTAAGTACACGGGTGTTTTCGCATTTCACCCCCATCGAAATTCGGCCACCATGGCCGCGATTCGATCCCGCGACCTCGTGCTTAGCTGCCCAACACCATGGCCACTAAGCAACCACGGCGGGTAAGCATTTTTGAAATAGTTACATTGAGTGCTAGCCTGAATCGTGGTGCAAGTCGAATGATGAAGTAGATCGACAAGTGTTTTCACACGCGTTTATCACTTGGTAATGCCTTTTATCTATTTTTACTTTTAGTAAAGGTATAGATGCCACCTGGAAACCCGTATTTTAGCTAGTGGTGAGCGCCCGTGCACTGGTAAAAAATACACGCTTGTTAGAGTCCCGTTATCCAGAGCATTGGACATTGCCTTAGAAAAGGGCAGTACTTGAAAAACATAATGAAACATTGCGCTAGTATGCGTCGGTACAAATTTTCATATCATTATTGTTCGTCAAAACATGGTGGCATAAGTAGCACTCCGGATTTCAGGAGTATGTATATATAATATATGAACGAGAAGAAAGGAAACCAGGAAAGAAAGGAAACCGAGAAAAAAGAAAGGCAAGAAAGACACCAAGGACAGCATAGGGGAAATCACTTGTACTTATAAATTAATTAAAGAAATGCTAAACCAGCGGCAATGAAAGTGGATGAAAAAACAACTTACCGCAGGTGGGGAAGGATCCCACATCTTCGTACTACGCATGCGATGCTCTTACCAGTTGAGCTATTATGACGCCGTTTTCCCATCCCCTTTCTGGGGTATTTATCTTTATATACTAGAAGTAACTCTGGGAGTGTCAGCCAGCGCCGCCACTCACAAACTTTGGCGCCGGATGTGGAACATCGTATTTTCCGCAGGCATCACGTGTACGTGACTTTTTGGGTGAAGACATCAATGCTGTCGGATTCGAGAGCCTCTCTATGCCATGAGCGAGAGAAAGGAAACCGAGGGGCCCAATTTTTATTAGTCGTATCATAAGAAGCCATCAAACAAAGACGCAAAGGACAGTATAGGGGAAATCACTTGTGCTTGCTAATTGAATTAAAGATATGATAAATATAATGGAAATGAAAGTGGATACGAACCCATGCCTTCGCATTCCGGGTGCGGTGCTCTTAGCATTTGAGTTCCGCGCTACTAGCCGCTCGAGGCACTTTGCGTGTATTTGCGGGCGTCTTTCAGGCTCGGAAAAACTATGTAGCCCGTACTGAGCCACAAAAAGATGTATCGTTTTTTTTTCAGGTTTCTCAAACATTTTCTCACTGACACTTCTCATCTAATTATAATATTTGAGAAGTTCATTAATTAATTGACTAATCATCTAAGTAGGCGGAATGAAAAAAAGAAATCTGAGTATCTCCAAGCAACGACAAACCAACATTACCTTGCTTCTGTCCAGCTACGTCGCATATGCATGTCCTTTATGCGTGGTTCAAGTTACGTGGGAAACCCCGTGTGTATATATATAATTTTTCGCGGACGTTCACGTCACTTGCTTTGCATCGAAGAACGCGGTAGCACTGCCACGTGCACGGCAGTAAGCGCACCCGCACTACGTAAACAATCACCTCAGTATGAGCAGAGCATTCCGTGCCCATATCCTGGCAATCTCGTGCCTTAGTGTGGGACGAACAGTGCGGTAACCACCGGCGGTCCCATGGCGCTACTGCTTTGTACTCTCCGGTCTTTCTCGCATCGCATCTCGGCGCCAGGCCAAATTAGCCGCGTGGTGCCGTAAGATTACCGGCGCCTTCTCCCGGCGGAGATCCCTTAATCCTCTCTCTCTGCAGAGCCCTGCTTTGAGGTCGTTGATGCAGGGCCTTACCAGTGGCGCTGTCGAATATTTCGCTTTCCTTTCCACGTCCCACAGCGACAGGCGCACGTGTACCGATTTCTCCGATTAACGTCAACGTTTAGCTCAGCGAATGCAGGAGTGCTAAGGCTCAGATAGGACTAGGTTTGAGGTAGCGAAGCCCACTATGGATGGCTTACACTCTCAAAATGCCTTGTGTTGTTCTTGTATTCTTCTAATGCGTGTTTTGCTGTCTTTTTCTCCGTGATGTTTCGACTTGTTTCCACTGTGCTCGGTTATTTTGTTATAGACTCGCTTTGACGTTTAGTCGTAACTTCTTTAGGCTTTCTTGCTTTTATTAGCTAAGGTTTTTGGAATGCCCGGCCCTTCCTGTGGCCAAACTTTTCACATACCACGGCTACTAAAGAAGCCATCTTCAAGCGCGATGTGCAGAATAGTCTCTATAACGGCAAAATTATGTGCGTTTCTTTATTTAAGCACCCCTCCCTTCTTTTGTCATTGAATCGGACAGCCCTGCGGAAGGAGTGAACGGGGCTCTAATTAATGCCGGGTTGTGTTGCATTCAAACACCCTATGTAAAAAAACAAACAAAACAAAAGAAACAACAAGCAACGAAGCGATTTTGACGAGGCTGCGTTCTACTTCTTTTCGGGAAAGCGAAAAAAAGAAAAAGATTCTGAGTTTCTAAGTGCCCGAAACCACGATATGTTTAGAAGGCACGCTGTAGTGGGGGGATTCCGGAATGAATTTGGCCACCTGGAGTTCTCTAACTTGCACCCAATGACGGGCGTCTTTGCACTTCAACCTAATCGAAATGCTGCCACTGCAGTCGGGATTCGAACCCGCCACCTTGTATAATCCCTGTACGACGCAGTTAAGGTACTGCCGTACTATCAACTTTACAGTTTCTCATTGGCTGTACTTATTTTTCATAACATTAGATATGATTTTACATCCTTCTGCACTAAGTACTTAAACAGGAACCTTACCCATAACTTGCGCACTGTATCTAAGCCTTGGTCAAATTCCCGCACAAATTATGGTACTCAAATCACAGACAACCAAATAGTTATACTCTGTAACACTTATCCTTTAATGATCAACTGCATAAATGATTGCAAAACCCTTTCTCAATTAAAAAAAATGAAAATCATGCTTTCTTCTCCTGCCTCATATGCTTAGAATTGTACCTTTCTTTGTCCTGAGCAAGTGCAATTTGAATGATTTTCTACATCAACTGTTTCCGTGAGTTAGAATGATGTAATCAATGTATAATGTCAAATCATAGGATAATTTGTCATATGTGACACAGCATTGTATTTCTGAATTTCCACTGATTGCTTTGATCTCTCAATGCATTGCAGTATTTTGTCATGCCGACCTGCTGTCATAATGTGTGAGGAGACATTGTTGCCTCCTTTTCCCTCGCCTCTTGGACATCCTGTACCATCTATGTGTGTCCAAATAAACTGAATTGAATTGAACCTCGAGATCAGCAGCACGAGGCCATAGCAACTGAATTACTGCGGAAGGTATTTTACTAGTCACAAACACTGCCATGAGCCATGCAAGCAACCGGTAACCTACCTTTACAAAGGCGTACGATTTCGCATTAATACAGGTAACCGATGTCCATAGCCCTAAATAATGATAACATGCCATAAAAAACTGTTTTTTTAGTTTCACTTTATCCAGAAAGCCGGAAGAAATGTGCCAAACATTGTTTAGACCTATTGCTTAAAAGTTAGTGATCGGTTCCATTTTCAAACATGCGCGCAGGTTAGCCATAAGGAAGAGAATAAAAAAAGATATGGCTGAAGGCGACATTCAGATATGTAATGCCCTCAAGGGACATCATAAGGTATCCGCTAACTTTCATCATCATCATCATCATCATCATCATCATCATCATCATCATCATCATCATCATCATCATCATCATCAGCCTGGTTACGCCCACTGCAGGGCAAAAGCCTCTCCCATACTTCTTCAACATCCCCGGTCATGTACTAATTGTGGCCATGTTGTTCCTGCAAACTTCATAATCTCATCCGCCCACCTAACTTTCCAGCCCCTAACTCCAACCCCAGCCCATTCTTATTCTTCTGATTATTTCCGTCTCATGATCCGGATCTGCCGTCACTATCTGCCCTAAGTAGATGTATTCCCTTACCACTTCCAGTGCCTCGCTATCTATTGTAAATTGCTGTTCCCTTCCGAGACTGTTAAACATTACTTTAGTTTTCTGCAGATTAATTTTTAGACCCACTCTTCTGCTTTGCCTCTCCAGGTCAGTGAGCATGCATTGCAACTGGTCGCCTGAGTTGCTAAGCAAAGCAATATTATCAGCGAATCGCAAGTTACTAAGGTATTCTCCATTAACTTTTATGCCCAATTCCTCCGAATCCAGGTCTCTAAATACCTCCTGTAAACACGCTGTGAATAGCATTGGAGAGATCGTATCTCCCTGCCTGACGCCTTTCTTTATTTGGATTTTGTTGCTTTCTTTATGGAGGACCACTAACTTTACGATGGAACAAATTTCAACGACAGCCCCTGCGTCTTCCCTGGACAGAAATAAAGCTCGCTCGCTCGCTCACTCACTCACTCACTCACTCACTCACTCACTCACTCACTCACTCACTCACTCACTCACTCACTCACTCACTCACTCACTCACTCACTCACTCACTCACTCACTCACTCACTCACTCACTCACTCACTCACTCACTCACTCACTCACTCACTCACTCACTCACTCACTCACTCACTCACTCACTCACTCACTCACTCACTCTCACTCACTCACTCACTCACTCACTCACTCACTCACTCACTCACTCACTCACTCACTCACTCACTCACTCACTCACTCTCACTCACTCACTCACTCACTCACTCACTCACTCACTCTCACTCACTCACTCACTCACTCTCACTCACTCACTCACTCACTCACTCACTCACTCACTCACTCACTCACTCACTCACTCACTCACTCACTCACTCACTCACTCACTCACTCACTCACTCACTCACTCACTCACTCACTCACTCACTCACTCACAGCCACAAGTTCATACGGATCGATTTTGAATGTACAGCATACTGGAAAAAGAAAGGAAGGAAGAAGATGTTTCTTTTAGGTTAAATAATGCTAATATAATATCGCGCTTGAATGGTACGTTTTCAGCGGCTAGACGCCGAGGGCGGCAGGACGACCGGCCCAAGGAACAGACTACCCACACGGCGCCAGGAAGAGCATCACCCTTATTCCTTCAGCGACGCGCTTTTTGCGCGCTAAGTAGCTAATCAAGGGGTGGCAAGAGAGAGAGAGAGAGAGAGAGAGAGAGAGAGAGAGAGAGGGAGGAAAGGGGAAAGGCAGGGAGGTTAACCAGAGAAAAAAAAATCCGGTTGGCTACCCTACGCTGGGGAGAGAGGGGAGGGGGAGGTAAAGTGGAAACAAAGTAGAGATAAGGAAAGGAAGGAGCATAAAAGAAAAGATATCGCGGCAAGCGGGGCAATCTTATCTGAAGGCTCCAACGTAGAATGAGACCAGCACCGCGAATCTTACAATGTAATGCACACCAGCAAAAATATAACTTTAAATAATGCTAATATAGTTTTAAGCAATGCGAAATCTACGTAAAATCATAGTAAATTTAATTGCGGTGCCAAGTGTTATGCTAAGTATTATGTTACAGGAGATCAAACATAACGCCTGCCGCTTAAGTAAAGTGCATACTGCCTCTGAAAATTTTATTGACATCAATTCTACAACGACACCTAATGAGAGATTAACAAGTGCGAGAGACAAAATGGAAGGAAAGACAGGGATGTTTATCAGTGTAAGTACCGGCTGGCCACTCTGTGCTGGGGAAAGGGTTAAAGGGAATGAAAGGTGAAAGAAGAAACAAGTAAAAAATGAAGTGAGAAAAATTCACACAATAACGTTTGCTATATGCGCTAGAACTTTCAAAGTGTATCGCACAGTTCAAATGCCCTTAAGGACTTGGTCAGAGCTCTTAAGGCCTTGAGTGCCGAAGCCCGTCGTTACCAGTATCCTATAACTATTTCCTCTGTGAAGGGGCAATCGTTCAATTTTTCGAGCGTGGTTGCGACCACTTTTTTTTGGTACATTATAACGAGGACAGTCACAAAGGAGGTGATCGAACGTCTCCTCGCAGCCGCAGGTGTCGCAAGTAGGGCTGTCGGTCATTCCATTGCGGAAGGGATAGGAGTTCGTGAATGCCACGCCGAAACACAGGCGGCACAGAACTGTTGCTTCCGCTCGTGGTAACCCTGGTGGTAGACGGAGTTGCAGACGTGGATCCAATCTGCGGAGACGTGCGTTCGTGAATTCACTGGTGTTCCACAGATCCCGCGTAAGCTAGCGTGTGAGGCAGCGAAGCCTTGTGGCTGCATGTGTTCTTGACAGTGGTATTGGAATAATGTGGACACCGTCGTGGGCCGATTGGGCAGCGCCATCAGCACTGTGATTTCGCGGCATTCCGCAGTGACCCGGTATCCATTGGTAGATGATGTTGTGTCTCTTGTCGACTGCGTGATGGTGGAGTAGTCGGATGTATGCGACTAATTGCACGTTAGGTCCGTGGTTGAATGGGGACAGCAGACGTTGGAGTGCTGCTTTCAAGTCCCAAAAGGTGGATGATGACTGTGATGATTCGCGCCCCATAAACTCCAGAGCAGCACGAATATTTGCGAGTTCTGCAGCCTTCGATGATGGAAATGTGAGACGTCTTGAATTGGACGGTGACACATTTTGCGGGAGTTGCCACTGCTCCAGCTGAACTCTTGGAGGAGACAAAACCGTCCGTGTAAAATGGATCCGTTCGCTATGCTTCTCATGCAGGAGTGAAAGCACAGTTAGTTTGAGGGCGAAACATGACATCCCCGTGTACCTTTTTGAAAAATGACCAAACCTTCAATGAGCCTGCGTATCTTTTGCCGTCATCTACGGCATATGTATACATCTGCAATGTGCATTTTTATAAAGATTAGCACGCTATATGGATATGGTACGGTTGACTCCTGCTGTCGCAGGTTAAAAAAACACACGAACCACCATACACAGTGCGTACTGCAATGGACATCGAGCAAAGCAGAGTTCACACGCTCACGCAGTGCGGAAGCCGCGCCGGGAGTGTGTTGCGGGAACTTTGCAGTTTTTTTTTCTGCAGCAGACGGTTAGGAGCAAAAAAAAAAAAACAAAAACGTCGCGAAAACTGAGGAGGAAACGCTCGTGGAACGAAAGTCCGGGCTCCACAGCTACGAAAAGTGTACTGGCGAAAAGTGTTCGGCATTCTTTCGTCGCGGCACGTTTATTACCGAAGAATAAACAGCGCCATTGGGCACAGGGCTCAGCAAAGGCTCGCGGCGGGATAGAAGTTTTCTTGCTGCGCCTATAACGTGACACATGCTGCAGCGCAACACGCGCGCGATAAATCGAGTTCATATGGCGCAGCTGGCACAGCTCGCAGGAAGGTTTATGCATGGATGCATTCAACCGAGACGAAAAAAAAAAAAAAACATGCGGACAACCTCCACTCCAGAAACTTTCAGTCTGGTGACGGAAAGCACGATTTTGCAGCCTACCGCCTCGAGCGGTAGCGTACCTCAGGACCTAATTAAAGTTCCCTGCCTGTCTGTCTGTCTATATATCTATGCTCTATCCTGCAGCCGTCAGGAGCAGAATAAAGGTTCGCGTCGGTATTTCCAAAGAGATTCTCGCGTAAGTACTGCGACAATATTTTTTTGTTTTTCGCCGTAGAAGAAAGACAAAGTGATGGCGCGATTTAGTCGGTACGCGTTTTCCATATCGAACTATAGGGACATGCGCGCGGCCATTAGAGCGACGAAAACGTTCTCGGGTGTGCGGAAAATTTGTCGCTCGTTCGGTCATTCGGCACATAGTCTTTAGAGTTCGCCACGAACCATAATTACGAAAGTTTCAGCAGTTCCTGTAGGAGACAACCGAAAGGAGAAAGCGCTGTCTGAGTGGAAGGAAATGAGGGATAAAAGAGAAATTTGAGAGACTGAGCGCACCTGCAGAATGGCGCGCGTACTCGTACTAATGTTCCGGAAAGCTCTCTCAGTGATTGCGGCATTAGGACGAGGGCTCTTTGAAGTTGTGGAAGGAGAATTCTGTTCCGTTATGTTTTGTGTAACGTATGGCGTTAACCGGTGTTATGAGTGAGCAAAAAAAAAAAAATATTAGCGAACTTCGGAGAGTCTTCCCGCTCCCAACTCATTTGGTGCACGTGAAAGCAGCAGGATCTTGGAGCGGACCGTCATCTTTTCAGGAAATTATTTCTGTGGCCCAGAAATGCGTCGTCGATGACTATATCGCTGTAAAGAGTTCTTGTGCCTTAGCCTGCGAGATCGGCACAGCCTGCGCAATCCCGGAGGCCACAGCCCAGCAACCAAATCCGTAAGGCTGTAGAAAAAAGAAGAGTTAATATACACAACATCGAGCTAAACCTACACATCTGGTGAGAAAAGCCATATTATAAAACTGTGCAGCAATTCTGACCACCTGGCGCGCACCGAAATATATGGCGCCAGACCTTGACACTAATGGCTCTGAAAGTTGATTTCGTGCCGTTTCTCGTGTTCTCGTCTGCTTTCGCGTTGTCATGTTTACTTTGCCACAGATTTTCGCCGACAATGAAAACTTCAATTTACCCCATCAACGATTTGATTTTACCCATTGAAAATAAAGGTGTTAGCCATGGCACAAACACCCGTGGTGGTGGCGTCGTGGCTAAGGCGTTGCACTGCTAAGGCCGAAGGCGCGGGATCGAATCCAGCGGACGCGACGGCCTCATTTCGATGGGGGCGAAATGCAAAAGCGCCCATTTACCGTGCATTGGCTGCACGTTAAAGAACTCCGGGTGGTCAAAATTATTCCGGAGTCTCCAACTTTGTCGCATCGTATCTAATCATATCGTGCTTTCGCCAGGTAAAACATGAGAATGCCTTACAACGCCATGGCACGAACAAGAGCTGCTCAGGTCGCTGTCAGTCTTCCCAAGAAACACTAAAATCGTGGTAAGAATAAGCATCTTACCAATACAGAATACCAATATGGACAATATGGACGATATGGACATTCGTTCGTATAGATCTTTGGGTTGCATGATCCTTTTAATGAGATGAGTTGGTGAAGAATTTATACGTCTGGCATTTCGACCAGGCATGCGTGTTTTCCACAGGCTACACGTTCCGATCAGCAGAAACATGTCAAAGGGTGCATCGTCATAACTAGTTGGCACCAGATATCGAGCGAAATTTGGATTTAAATCAGAAGTCTTTGTGCAGAGTTCCTTGACGCACATCCCAAGATAAGATGGCATCTCTGCAGCCTATAAAGCAATGCTAGATTGTTTCAGACACATCATACAAGCCACAATTATTGGACGTCACGAAAATGTCTCTTGAACGTAGTGAAGTCCTGACCGACATCTTTACTGCGCTACAAACACGCGCGTGCTATACGCTCGCGCCGACACCAACTAGCCTTTTCGGACGTTAAATTTTGCCCTCTCGCTTGGTTGAGCTTATCTCAAAGGGAATGCCCGTTTCGTGTTTCGAACCAAGTGGTCGTGAGAACTCAACGACTCACTTCACCAATCACAACATGCACCCTAACGTCAATAGCTAAAAAAGTGGTTAAGTTTTATTACTTAAAAATTAGCGTGTGTTTTCTAACCGCCCAAGCAATTTTCCACCCCTTCGGGTAACTCAGCTCGTGGAGTAAAATGTGCTATTCTTCATGGGTGCTTCTTAAAAAAATTCCGTTAAACAAAAAAAAACAAAATTAAATCCAGGGGTTTTACGTACCGAAAGCACGATCTGATTATATGATGTGAGCCGTAGCGGGGGATCCCGGATTAATTTTCACAACGTGGGGTAAGCTTTAACGTGCCCACATCGAAATGCAGCTGCCGCGGCCGGTAGCGTACCCATGACCTCGAGCTGACAGCGCAACGCCCCAGAACACTAAGCCACCGACGCGGGTAAACAGTAAAATGCACCTTGTATATTGTGGTTGTCGTTTACTAGTACTCTTCGGTCAGCTTGAATTCTGCGAATAATTTGCAGTCGGCCTTTTTCCCGTATTGCGGTGTTGAAACCTGAGTAGCGGGAGAGGGGGATAAGATGCGCAAGTGAAGCGGCTTCGAGATGAGAAAAAACAATTAGGAAAGCAGCAACGTTTTCTAAAAGCGAACAACCTTTCTCTGGCTCTTTCGTCCGTTTTTTTTGTGTGGTTGATTGGCGGTCGGATTTTCTCCGACGATACCACGGTGCCAGTGCAATGAGTACCTGCGCCCACGCCACCGAATTTCGGGTCGCAGTTCGTCGCCTAGCGCATGATGGACTTCCCAACCTGAGCGAGGCGGTACTATGGATGGATGGATGTTATGATCGTCTCCTTTGGAACGGGGCGGTAGGTTGCGCCACCAATCTCTTGCTATTTATTTATTTATTTATTTATTTATTTATTTATTTATTTATTTATTTATTTATTTATTTATCATACCCTCAGGGCCATTACGGCATTATAGAGGGGAGTGGTTACAAGCAAAACGGGTAAATTCGACAAACAGGAGTTACTAGTGCAGAAAATTATGTATATAAATATGTATCAACAAAACTATTTAACAAATGGCACCTAGATATACAATGTTAGCTAAGGCGTTTGTGAGTACAGGTTGAACAATATGAAAAAAAGGTTCCTAGTTATACAGTGCTAGCTATGACATTCTTGAATAATTGGTGATCTGCGATAGTGGCTATTGAGGCGGGGAGGTGATTCCACTCATTGGAAGTGCGTGGTACAAATGACTGCAAAAAATGGATCTGCAAAATGAAATGTCAACCTTATGAATGTGGTCTAGTCTGGGTGATACATACGGAGGCGGAGAAATAAGTTTGTTGCGTAGCAGCGGGTGATGAAATAATTCATGAAAAAGGCACAAACGGAACAATTTTCGACGTGATAGCAAGGACGGTAGGTTAAGGCTAGATTTCATGGCACTGATACTCGCGGTTCTATTATAGTTAGAAAGAATGAAACGAGTAGAGTTATTCTGAACCATTTCCAGTGCACCCCTATGAAAATGGTCATATCCTTTATGTTTCCTTTATGTTTCCTTCTTGTGCCCTATGTGACCTTTATGATTCCTTGTCCTTTGTGTGACCTCCGGGACGCCAACTTTGTGTGTACCACATGTTTAGTCATCCTATCGTATACCTCGAGGATGTGACCTTTATTATGCCTCTAGGATGTGTCCTTTATGTTTACCGCAGGATGTTAACTGGATGTGCACTATGTGTTACCTGAGTGTACACTTGAGTGCACATGTAGGTGACATAGAGTGCACATAACAACTGTCTGTACATATAATACAGGCAGATATACCTGAACTTTGTGACAGCCGTTAATACACTCTGCAGAGTCATTGTAAGTACTAAATCTTGACTTATCCTTTCCTTTGCCCCAAGAAAACAACCCTTATTATAATTATTGTAGTATGTGCCCTTTGTGTTTACGGCGGGATGTTACCTAGGTGTGCACTTCAGTGCACACGTAGGTAACATAGAGCATATAGTGGGCGAGTTGGTTACGATTCATCGTACCTTTAGCAACAGCGCAAAAGCAACGCGGAAAGAAGGAACACTCCGAAGAAAGAGCGCCGTCTTGTTGTGTTTCTTCCTTTTGTCCGTGTCGCTTTCGCGCTGACCACAAGTACGAGTAACTGCTGTGTCGATATTAGCACGCGTAGAAGCAGGGCAGCGCGGATCCCGTAAATGCTTGCTTGGGCGTACAACTGAACAATTTATAATTGTGAGTTGGCTAAGTATGAAAATTGTGTGCGGAGTATGGCCGTATTTGATTACGCGAGCATGCAAGCAGTACGCCTGTTTCACTTTGGCCGAAGTTCCGCTGCCGCTGCAAGCCAGCCATCGCCACATTTTGTCGCCTTCATTCCTTACGCTACGAGCAAATATGGTTCCACCTATGCAAGATAAGGCCTGACATTCTCAAAAACACGCCACTGGGCACCATAAGAAGCGTGTATATGTGTGGCAATTCCGAATTTCTGATCGGTAGGCGTCACAGCTCTCGCGGCTGCCCGCACACCGTGCGCCATCCCAAGCGACGGAACAGCACATGATGCGCGCTGATTGGCTCGTGTCCGCCGACAAACCACAGGACAAGCGTTCGCGCATAGTTCGTCTAAAATCTCTGCATATACTTTAAAAAAACAAGGCAGCGCACCAAGACACTTTAAAATCAATAATTTGTGTTTAAATACCAGCCTTCCTTCCAGCCACGACGTTTTTAAATCTCGAAGGCCGTGCTTTTCCAAAATGCACGCCCTAAAGGAAAATGTAGATCTCGGAGGCTAAATTCGCGTTTTAACCGCAGTGCGGCGCTGCCGCAGTGTAACGGTTGACGGTGAGCTGGGCCACGTTGTGTTGCTGTGTGCGGTGAGAGTGTTCGTTACACAGTAATTTAATCATATTTTCGAAGTGCCTAAACAAACTGTGATCCGTACCGTGTGCATTAACCATCAGGAAACCTCTGGGCTCGTGTAACGCCATTAGTTCGCCTTATGTTTCGTGTGATGCGCCAGTGTCTTGTGTACTACAGCGCCCGTCCGAGCTGCCTTTGTTCTCGCCTGTCCGCGTTCGCTGGTGGAATACCTGATACTGTGGCTTCGAATTATGGTGCGTGAAAGAATTTGTTGACACTTGTGCTTTCGTGCGCTGGTGTTCATCGGCAATTCAACAGTGTTCGCGCCGGAAAGAGCGTCGTCGCGTGGTGCCTGCGAGACGAAGAAGCCGTTTGCTGACCACATTGAAGGTAAGCAGGTCTGACGCTTGCGCGCATTCTCGCAGCTTTTGGTTGATGTAGTAAGCTTTGTGGAACGACAACAGAACACTTTCTGAGCGTACGTTGACCATGTTGCTGTGCACATTTAGCAAAGCGTTTCACGAGGGGAGTTTCCGTGAAATGTATCATTTCTTACCGCTTACTTGCTTTATGGAGTGATGTGCTACCACCGCTGATTGTTGGGACTTAATGGGCAAATATTTACGTAAACGCTGAAAGTTACTGTTTTTTCGGTAGTTTCCCGGCAAGAAATTCTTCCCTAGATATGAATTTCCGCAAGTTACGTTTGTAATGCATGTCGATGTGTCACGGGCATCGCGAGTTGGCACGCGACTGCGATGTTTGACACTTGAACAGGTATTAGCTTGTGTGAAGATTACTTTATTGATAGTGTTCAGATTGAAGTGCAGCTTCGCGAGAACTTGTCTGCATTGTTTGTGTTCTTCGACGTGCTCGTGTATTTGTCTTCTATATTGTAGGGCAAATGTAGACCGACATTACAACAGCGAAATTTCTTTTTAATCGAGGCATCTCAGTCAGACGCTCGTTTTCATTAATATTTTCATCCGAAGAACAAAATGTGAGTTCCTGCGATTGTTAAAGACAGTGGCTTGTAGCACTGCCTAATAAGGGATGCGATTTTCTTGCGATGCTTTGCGCTCGATGTTTGCCACTCTTATAACCCACCTTTCACGGCTGGCTGTTATAGTTAATAACGATAGCGGAATGTCGGTCAGATCAATGAGCAAAAGGAGTAGCATCGGAAAAGGGATCGCTACAAAATCGCGGTCTAGGTTTTAGACCCTTCGTAATCGATTGTTCATTTGATTTACTAGATCTTTAAGTTTTGGTGATAATTTCCCATGTAGTCTGATGTTTGCGGCTGGTTTTATTCCCGCCTGAATTTTACCATATAACAGTGTAACCACCTGAGATATAACTACGAGACATCTGTACAAGCAGGCACACAAAGATTTGTTGGCCAGTTGCCTACTCCTATAGGTCATGTACTACTTAGCAGCTGCTGCAGAAATGTTTAAAAAAATTTGTGAGCAATTTAATACCTGAGTGGACTGGCAGCTCAGTCTCTTTCAAACAACAATTAGTTAAAAGCTTCTGTGTTGCCCTGATGTTTTTATGATCTGTTTTTGACTTCTCCACGTTTCTTAGCTGTGTGCATACAGGCCAGGCTGTTCTTGCTTATATGAATATTTTTGAATAAGTGAAAAAGATTGGCTTTTGTTTTGTTTTTCAGGTGCCTTGTGAGCTCTCACCCAAGCAACACACTCCAGAGGTCTGCTGTGAGCAGACGTGGCAAACTGAAGTAACATTCAGATAGTCCAATAAACTGTTCGCAGTTTCAGACAAACATTTGCAAAGTATAGTCAAAACTTCCTTTTAAAAGTGCAAGCACTGATCCAACCTGATCTTTCCATCCAAACATTACATATTAGTCACAAAGACATAACTAGAACAGCAGCACTGCAGTGAGGAACGTACAGTGGTTCTCCAAGTGTTATACTGAAATAATCTATGAAGGCTAATTAGTTTGTAATTTTAGAACAAATTGGCATGAATTTCTGTGCCATAGCAGAGTTTCAATCCATGCGCTGCATCATGTAGGGAACAGTAACCTTACAATGAAAACCAATGCAAAACTTTTTAACTCAGGAAAAATTTATAAATATAAAATGTGTACACGGAACTCATCATCTATGCATGTCTACGTAAAATACAGGATTTAGTCACTGCGGCCACATAAAGGATGCATAAAGGTAGGACACACGAAGGAAACATAAAAGCAGTGGCCAAATTTCAACATGGAGGAAACATAAAGTACGGTAACATAAGGGATACATAAAGGGAGGACACACGAAGGAAACATAAAAGCAGTGGCCAAATTTCAACATGGAGGAAACATAAAGTACGGTAACATAAGGGATACATAAAGGGAGGACACACGGAGGAAACATAAAAGCAGTGGCCAAATTTCAACATGGAGGAAACATAAAGGATATTTCCTCATGTGAACTGCGGGAAACATACAGTAAACATAAAGGACATAACCATTTTCATAAGGGTGAGTGTATTAGGTTTACTTGACCTGGATCCCAGATTGAAGCAGCATACTCAAGTTTAGGTCGTATTAGAGTTTTATAGAGGATTCATTTTAAGGAAGAAGGTGCTTTGGAAAAGTTGCGTCGTAAGTAACCTAGCATTCTGTTAGCGTTACTTATTATATGGGTGATGTGGGTATTCCAAGTAAGATCAGAGGTGATGTGAAGGCCAAGGTACTTGTAAGTTGTTACCAATTCTAATGGAGTGTTATTAAGGGAGTACACAGGTGGTTCACTGGTAGTTCGAGATACACGCATGAATTTACACTTGTTAACATTTAGTTCCATTAACCATGAATTTCACCATGCAGAAATGGCGTTAAGGTCAGCTTGAAGCCTGGTAACATCCTCGTCGCGAGTTATTTCGGTGTAAATTACGCAGTCATCAGCAAATAGGTGAATTTGAGATGAAACACAGGAAAGTAAGTCGTTAATACATATGAGAAATAGGAGTGAAAAAAATTAAGAATTGAAAAATTATACTGCCTAATGTCCTACTTAAGTTAATAAAGAAAAAAAAAAGAAAAAAAGGAACCACTATGAACTCCCACAACCAAATTTTCTGGCCCCCTATTGCGAACTTTGCTTTCGTACATCTCCGTTTTTTGTCGTTCCCCCGCGTTTCTTCCATCAATCTTGCAATTGCCTCTTACTAATCTCTATTGCGGACATGTTTACTTTTCCCTTGCTCTCGCTGAATCCACGGGCTTCAAGGATGCCAGTGGTGCCTAACTCGACTGCTGGGTAGAAATCTTCACATTCTAATAAAACATGCTCCATCGTTTCCCTAGCTTTACCGCAGCAAGCACATACTTCTTCTTCCTTCTTATATCTCGCTTTATAGGTGCGTGTTCTAATGCATCCCGATCTCGCTTCGAAAAGTAATGAGCTTCCCTTTGAGTTATCATAAATTGTTTCTTTCCTGATTTAGTTTTTTCCTCTTAAGTAGTTACTCATGGCAGGTTTCTTTTCCATTGCGGCCAACCATGTGATTATCTCAGCCTCTCTCACTTTGCGCTTGCCGTTCCTTGTTGCTGTGTTGCCCACCCTACTGGCCGCATACTGGCTGGTAAGCTTCCTAGTTATTTTCCTCCACTGTGAATCAATGTTCTTACTTCACAGATACCTCAACACTCTCCCAGCCCATTTACTCTCTTCCATATTACTCAGCAGTTCTTCGTAATTAATTTTGCTGTGAGCTTGCCCCACTTCAAAACTACGGACGCTGCTGAGCAGCGCCTCTCGTTGGAGCAAATGAAAAAGTGTCCAGGCAGCACGATCGCGTATGCGTGTTGTGTACGAGCATACGGGCAGCGTGATTGTGTCTGAGGTAAATTTGTCGGCAGAAGCCTGTCGTTTGTCACAAGAGTCGCGAAAACGCGGAAGGCCGACACCGGGCGGGTAGTGCAAAAAATAGATGACATAAGCGTGTACCACTGCTGACATTCGCGGAGTCAAGTAAGTCGCGTCGTGCGACACTACGAATGTCGTTCCTGAGGTCTCGTAACCCGTGACCAATCGATACCCATGTCATACAGGCACTTCAGATCACTATAAAGTACCATCCGGATCGGGTGTTTAAACATGGGCACCTTAGACCACGTTTTTGCATGATACAGATTCAGTAGATCGCTGTCGTACGCTGCCGTCTGCATCGCATTGCCCAGTGAGCTCAATCAACTCGATGCGAGTTGTTGGACCATGTAACAGAAACCATTATTGATCGCCATCGAAGGTAGCTGTGCTGCACCGCTATGAAAGAACGACCGAGAGCCGAAGCGATTCAAACCACCGTGGCCCTCCTCTCGCAACACAACTCGTGGTGTCAAAATACCGTGCAGCATCGTCCGCATTCTTTTGACAGATGGGCTGTCTAACAATACGCCTGAGCTAAAGCGTTCAACTGTTCGGAACTTGCTACTACACAAATGGTACCGATCAAGCTGGATGTCCGAATAGTGCACGCGCGCTGTCAAACAAACGCGAGAAAGCGGGATTTGCGCTCCACGCGCTAATTAGCCGACGCTCATTGCGTCCCTCAAAGGAAAGTAGAGCTGGAGCAATATTCTCGTCGTCACAAGCAAACTGTGATGACAGAGCTACAAGGCGGAGCAACAACGCTATCGCGAATAATAGCAAGGATTACAGGAAAACGCAAACATTGACATTCCAAATTACTTCATTCTGCGGACGCGGTTATCCGTGCCAGCCTGCATTAATATTCATGTCGTTTATCCGGAGCAACGTAGAACTCTGTAGACGGATGTATGCCCCGGTGTTTTTGTCACTGTTGTGGCAGTTCACCACGCAGCAGTGCCGGGATCCTTCGCTACACGTAATTCGAACCACCACGAAAGAACGGCGAAATGAGCGCAAAGTTTGCAAATATCGAGCGCATCACGAGCCGCTGGCTGTGCTGGCGGACTGAGAGATGGTGACGCAGGTCTCCGCTAGGAGAAATAGTGGCGCTGGCGTCTGTCGGCAAACTTGACGTTGCAAGTCCTCGCACGTGTGGTCGCACGAGAGCTTTGGGCACGTGAACGTTTACATGCTACGGTGGAGCCTCGGGGAGGACGGCTAGTGCCTCCTGGATAGCAGGCTTGTACATTATGCCTTATGACATCATGCTACTTGGACCGAAATCTCAAGCTCAGCGGGACGTAAACGGAGACGTCAAAATCGCCGCGGCTTTCTTTTTGGTTTTTCGATTTAGCTTCAATGCGGCATACGTCATAATGGAGTTAAATATATGCATGGAGGCCCGTTTCATAGAGATACTGCAACAGTGACTAATAAAATGTGTTGTCCATAATCTATCTTTCATGTTCTTCAACTTAACCACTGTTCTATTCCACACCTTTAAGGACACTTTCGCGAATTGTCTTTGTACCAGGACACGTCCCAAGTAGTTGGCGGGCATCCGTTGCAGACGCAGGAGCAGAGCACTTCGGACACTCGACAATGTCTTCGTATGGTTGACGCCAAGCACAAGTGACGGCTGGTGCAAGGGCCTTCCCGGCCAGAAGTCTCTGGAGAGAGACTTCGTCCATCCGAGAAAGATTGTGGGGAAGGAAGCAGACACG
Source organism: Dermacentor albipictus (assembly GCF_038994185.2). Lineage (NCBI taxonomy): Eukaryota > Metazoa > Arthropoda > Arachnida > Ixodida > Ixodidae > Dermacentor > Dermacentor albipictus. Next base: position 89,838,843 of record NC_091825.1, read on the forward strand.
CGGGGGTACGAGGACATGCGTGTCACTCCGGAGGAGGGATCTTCGGGGTTATTCGGGAGCGTCCCCATTGGATTCTATGCCAGTCGGGCAAGGTAGCATGACGTCACGGATCGAAGTGCACCAGCCTTGTGCTATCTAGGAGCCTTTGGGACAGCACTCATCTTCTCCTGCCACCCTCTCCCCCTGGGGCGGCTGCGGGAGAGAGCTCTGGTGGCAGGAAAGGGGGATGGCAGTCACCTCCAACGCCTACGCTCGCGCCGCTGGAGACACATATATGATGAATTGGTTTATACAGGTCCTGTGTGTGTTTATTTTTTTAAGATTATACATATTTTTTAGACTAGGACTTTGAGCGCAGCGAACTTGGCGTTTCTGCAGAGGAGTTTCTAGGCGAGGTAAACATACTTCCACTAATAACGTGACGTTCAGAACAGTAATGAACAAAAATGCAGTAATTAACTTTGTGTTAGTGTCTTAGGGGCAGTGGTTTAAGTGGCGAACTTGAAGGCACCCACAGTACCCTCAGTTTATTTAAATCTTGAAAGTTGCACGTAATACGAGATATTTAAAATTGTATTCTAATGGTAAATCCAGGCAATTTCAAAATCAAGCGCGCCGGGAGCTCATAAAAGGCTGTCCCGCTATCATATCAGACGGAAGCGTCCCGTGAGGAAACGTGCGAGGAAGTTTGAGACCAAACGTGTCGTTCAGTCTCGGCAGCTACTGATACGGCACACTTCGCCTAGCAAGCAAGTGCCGCTGAGTGCCGGGTCAGGATTTGACGCGACGTGTTATCACTCAAACTTCGCCCCCGCAGCCGGACGCGCTCGGTTTCGATATCGCATTGATTGAGCTTTGGAATTTCGTGACGAACGTCTGAGTTAGGTGTGATTTTTAAGCTTTTTTAAAAGAAACGGGTGTGCATTAAAATATGACTGTCACCAAATTTGCTATTTACACAACTGCTCAAAGACGCTAATAAAAAGTTAATTATTACATTTGTTAATTAGTGTTCTGCAGCTCACGTTATTAGCGGCAAAGTATGTCCGCCTCGCCTAGGAACTCGTCCACAAGAACACTATGTTCGCTGCGCTTACCACTCTTTAAGCAAAAGAATGTATGGTAAAAAAAAACCTGTATACACAGCCACTTAACGACCCCAACAGATGTGCTAGAGAGAGAGAGAGAGAGAGAGAGAGAGAGAGAGAGAGAGAGAGAGAGAGAGAGAGAGAGAGAGAAATAAGCTTTAGTTATATTCCGGAGAAGTTAGCCTGGCGTTTCACCTGACATGCTACTCAAGATGCTCGTTGATGTGCTGGTTGACGGTTTCGTTCTCTACGTGATTACGCTATACGAAACACAAACGCTACATATATGTGGACACTGCAACAAATATAGGCCGTCAAGCGCGATATACCTTTGACAAAGCGAACGGCTTTCTAAAAGCCTTCGCTGACTCGTTTAGGTCGGCAAGCATCGTCGACGCCTCCTGCGCAATTTCCCCCCTTCATTCCAGCATTTCTGAGTAAAGCACCCAGCGCGCTGTACGCTAATATGCGACTGTTGCAAATGCTGGGGCAGATCACACGCTGCGAACAAAAGGTGAGGCGGTAGTTTGCGGAGGCATTCTCTCTGTACAATGGTGGAGCCGAAAACGGAGGAATTAGGTGGTGAAACTTTTAGCGTAAAAAGATAGAAAAAGAAAAGAAAGAAGAAACGACGTGATTTAGCGGCGCAATTTTTTTTAGACCTGCGTTGCTCCGCCGTCTCTTTTCTCACAAATCGCGTATGTAATGAGATAGCCTTTTGTAGAAATTACTCCTCGGTTCTACGAGGCCACGCGTCGGAGACAATTAACTTCCGACGACGTGGACAGGAAAGCATTAGGAACGCATCATCGCAGCGACTACGGAGAACATTTGCGAAGCGCCCTCGGGTAATGTTTCGAACGTGATGCACGACACAATGGCCTTAATTTTGCTTGGGCCAATACAGAAATAAAGGAAAGAAAAGAAAGAAAAGAAAGGTTGCGTTCAAAGATAGAGCTCGTATGGATGGAAACTTGTGTATTCAAAAACCATAACGAACAGTGATCACATGTTATAGTGAGCAGTTTTCAAGGGAGACGTTCATCATGCTCGAAGGTGCCGCGTGATAGTCTTTCCTGTGTTCTTACAGGCTTAGAAAAGCGGGCGAAAAACAAAAATCTTGAGGAAAGCAGCCCAATGCTGCAACTGTATCGGACCAAAAAAGAAACTTCTTGGTGATATGAAAAGGGCAAGGGGCGTTACTTATAGCGTTGATTACGCACTGTGGTCATTGGCGCCCGAAGTCTCTTTGTGTGACTGCTTGTGCCAATGACGGAAGCAAAAATAATAGGCACACCATCTGGTATTCTCGGAGTTCATTACACGTTCTAATATTAGCAAATGTTCTACAACCATTGCGTGCTTACCGTTAAAGTGATGCCAGCAAGCGCACAGCTGTTCTGCGCTATAAAAAAATTTACTTCTTCGTAATATTCGAACATATAATGTCGGTTCACAGGCATCCCTAAAGCGTACGAGCCTTTTAATGGAATAGCGCGTCATATTAAACGGAACATTTGATTTAACTAATTTTTCTAACATTTACCCAATCAGTTTGCGCCGTTAGGCGTGAGCCCACTCTTGGCCCGCCCTCCAGAATAGGTATATATGGCACTGTGACACAAAACGCACCGTATGTCAATTCTGGGAAGATTTGTGCCGTAGGTCTCCGTGCATATACTCGTATAATAACGGTACATCATACTGGCATATAATAAGGGCATCGCCAGTATTTACTCGACAAGAAGCATACATCAGATTCACCTTCGTGACACACGCCTTATTTCTGGTGTTTGCATTTCGGCATAGCTAGAGAGCGGCGTAAAGTATATGCGTATATGAATAACTGCGTCATATTAAAGTTGTGACCTTTCTGGAGGATAAACATAAAAAATGCATAAACATAAAAAATGCATAACCATACACGTTACATGGGATGAAAGCAGACAGAAATGCAGACAGAATTTTCACACATCGCTGTTGGTTGCTAAGCGTTTGATTATCCGTCCTCACTATAATGTTGCTTCACATAGATTCCAACATGAGACATCTACATCACTTTTTTCTCTTCTTTTTTTCATGCAATCTGATTTGAACTTATGTTCTGATATGGTAGCTGTATCACGATTCATAAATATACTTTCGCAGGAACTCTTAGCTGCTTCTTGTATGTCGCGATGGCCTTCCCTCCTCTTTAAGTGTTTTTATCTTTATCGCACTTCGGAGCGCAGGAGTAGCCGTCGCCTTTACAAGGCTCCAACATCAGCTTGCACACATTTAAGATTTGTATATAAAAGTACGTAGTGGTAATGGGCTTAATGGAATGTTACTAGCTAAGGGCTATGTTGCAATACACAAGTTTGTAAAGCGTGAATATGAGAGCGACATTACGTGCGAATGAAAAACAAAATTCATTCGAGCTGCTTGTGCAAGTGGAACAAACGCCATGGAGATAGGCTTTGGCAATATTTTCTGCGGAGATACATATTTTAGCCGTCTCAAGGAAAAAAAAAGACGTTTGTCGATTTAGCGGTAAATGAGAGAAAATTCGCTAACATTGGGTCAGACCTCTTTGGTGACCCGGATGTGTGTTTTAAACCCCGTTAGCCACATGGCAAATGTGTTGTGTGCGCGCGAAACCAAGCACGCGTGTTATCGCGTGCTGTCTGCGCATGCTCTCTGCCCGGCTATCTCTTATCGGGTAGCCCGTGCTGGCTTTAAAAGACCGCTCGCACGGGCCCACCGCGCGCAGTATGTAACCTGTTGGCTGCCTGCCAAGTAGCAGGAATAAACGTTCTTTCGACGCTACGTCTACGCCGCCCAGTTCTTGGATGCCAGACATGACATATTGGCGACGAGGATGGGATGACCGCCGTACGGAATTCGCAGTGTGAAGAACCTGGCCTCTGTGTAAAAGCTTCCCGCCACGAAGATTTCCCTGCGGTGAAATTCCTGAAACTGGCATCACGGCAGCCGAAACTTCCAAGTGAGCCATGAGTCACATCGGCCACATTGAACCTTTCGACGAGACCACGAGTGACTGGCGCTCGTACGAGGAAAGGTTGAAAGCCTATCTTTTGGTCAACGATGTTCCAGTAGCAAAGAAGGTTCCTGCGTTCCTGAGTCTCATCGGCGCGAAGACCTACGCGCTGCTCAAGTCGCTGACGGCACCGGACGCACCGTCGTCACGAGAGTTTGACAGTCTCCTGAAACTCCTGAGCGATCACCTGGCACCGCAGTCGTCTGTCATCGCAGAGCGTGCTAAATTTTACAAGCGGTCACAGCGAAGCGGTGAGTCCATTACCGAATTTGTCGCGGAACTTCGAAGGCTGGTGCAGAGTTGCGAATTTGGAAGTTTCTTGGATGAAGCGCTCCGGGACTGTTTCGTTTGCGGCCTGCTCCGCGAGGACATTCAGCGTGTGTTGTTCACGGAAGACAAAAAGCTAACCTTCCAAAAGGCCGTAGATAGAGATCTTGCCATGGAAACTGCAACGATTAGCGCGGCGTTCACGCATAACAGCGCATCCCCGGCGTACGAAGTGAATAAGGTTCGAGGCGAAAAGCAGTCTGTGATGTCGGCAAGCTGCTTCCGTTGCGGGTCACCCAATCACTCTAGCGAAGCATGCCCTCATATCGGCGATACATGTTACCATTGTAACCGAAAAGGGCATATTCAACGCGCCTGCAGGAAAGGAAAGAAAGCTAGGGAGGCAAAGCTCCGGAAACGTGTGAAGATGCTCACGTCCGTCCGAAACAAGTCGTCTGTCTCACTTAAATCATTCAACGCAGACCCATTTACTGTACCCGTGAACGTTGACGGTGTCCTACTGACGATGGAGCTTGACACCGGCGCAGCCGTATCCGTCATATCATGGCGCGAATTCCAGAGGTTGTTTCCACGTAAGCGACTTCAGCCAGCATCGTTAAAGCTGCGCACGTATACTGGGGCCATAGTAAAACCGAAGGGTCTGGCGAAAGTCGTCGTGCGCCACAACGACCAGTGCGTGGAGCTTCCCCTGTACGTCGTGGACTCTACAGGACCGGCACTCCTCGGCAGAGAATGGTTGCAAGATATCCGTTTGGATTGGAAGAACCTAGTTTTTTTTAATCACCTTGGTCTCTCTCGAGAAATATCAAAGCACTGGCAAGAAAAGCTGGAAGCCATGCTAGAAAGCCATTCCGAACTTTTCAAGGATGAGCTAGGTACCATCACGGAAGAGCAGGCCGAGCTTGTCCTTCGCGAAGGGTCACAGCCGAAGTTTGTAAAGGCAAGAAGCGTTCCCTTTGCTCTGCAACGTGCAGTAGAAGCGGAACTTGTGAAAATGGAGAAGCTTGGCATCATAACGCCTGTTGCTACAAGCGAATACGCAACGCCCTTGGTACCGGTAGTGAAGAGGGATGGAAGCCTCCGACTGTGTGGCGATTATAAAACCACCGTCAATCCCTGTCTAGAAGTAGACCGCTACCCGCTACCTCGGATAGATGACCTTCTCGCAGCGCTTGCAGGAGGGGAGGAATTTTCGAAGATTGACCTGAGTAGGGCCTACCAGCAGGTAGTTATGGCGGAAGGCTCCCGGAAACTACTGACGATAAACACGCATAAGGGCTTGTATACTATGAACCGTCTGGCTTTCGGCATTTCGTCCGCCTCAAGCATATTTCAAAGAATTATGGACAACATGCTGAAAGGGTTGGAAGGAGTCAGTTGCTACCTTGACGACATCCTGGTCACAGGCAAGACCAAGCGAGAGCACTTCCGTAACTTGGAAGCCGTCTTGTCAAGATTGCAGGAACGCGGTGTGCGCATCCGGCGCGATAAGTGCTCGTTCTTTCAACGAGAGCTCCGTTATCTGGGCCACGTCATCAACGCCGAGGGTGTTTGCGCATCGCCTGAAAAGGTACTGGCACTACTAAATGCGCCTGCTCCAAAAGACAAGCAGCAACTGCAGTCATTCCTTGGGATGGTCAATTATTACGGCAAGTTTGTTCAGCGTCTCTCGACTTTGGCACAGCCGTTGTACAGGCTGCTAAAGCAAACAACGGAGTGGACGTGGGATGCGTCATGCCAGCTTGCTTTCACGGAGATAAAAGCAGCTATGGCTTCCCCTCCAGTTCTTGCCCATTATGATCCGAAGCGACCGCTTCAACTTGCCTGCGACGCATCTCAGTACGGTATAGGCGCAGTTCTTTCGCAGAAAATGATAAATGGATCAGTTCGACCGGTTGCCTACGCATCCCGCACCTTGTCAAGTGCCGAAAAGAACTACAGTCAGATCGAGAAAGAAGCCCTTGCCCTCGTATTCGGCGTAAAGAAGTTTCACTTCTACGTCTACGGTAGGTTCTTCACGCTTGTGACTGACCATAAACCACTGCAAACAATTCTCGGCCCGAAAACAGGCATTCCCGCGATGGCAGCTGCCCGCATGCAGCGTTGGGCGCTGACGCTGTCAGCCTACAACTATGCTCTTGAATTCAAGAAATCTTCCGATAATGCGGAAGCAGACTGTTTATCGCGCTTGCCGCTCGACAGCAGCGAAAAGCAATCGGAAGAAGAAAGCGAAATTTTTTATTCGCTTCGTTTGAAAACGCTGCCTGTCACAGGCCAAGACATCGCTCGTGAAACGAGGCGTGATCCATTACTAAGCAAGGTACTGAACTTCACAAGTGCTGGCTGGCCGTCGCATGTCGCTGAGAAGGAGTTGAAACATTTCTTCGACAAGCGTTTGGAGCTCACAGTTCATCAAGGGTGTTTAATGTACGGCATGAGAGTAGTTGTGCCTTCAAAACACCGAGCCTTCTTGCTTGAGGAACTTCATCAGGGTCATCCCGGTATCGTAAGATGCAAAGAACTCGCGAGGAGCTACGTCTGGTGGCCTGGTATCGACGCGGACCTAGAGCAACACGTGAAGAAATGTGAAGAGTGTCAACAGCAACGGAACGAACCAGCACCGGCTCCGCTTCATCCATGGTCATGGCCGACTTCGCCGTGGCAAAGAGTTCACTTGGATTTTGCTGGACCCATGAAAGACAAAATGTTCCTTGTTGCTGTGGACGCACACTCAAAATGGCCGGAAGTTTATGTCATGCAGAGGACTACGGCGTACCACACAATTCAGTGTCTCCAAGACCTGTTCTCGCGTTTTGGCGTACCCGAGACCATCGTGACCGACAACGGACCACAGTTCATTTCCGAAGAATTCAAGAGCTTCGTCAAAGGCTTCGGTGGTCGTCATATCGTGAGTGCAGCGTACCATCCAAGCACGAATGGCCTTGCGGAGAGATTTGTACAGACAATGAAATCTGCGTTGCGGAAAGGACGACCCCAAGACTCCTTGCAGGCAACCTTACAGACGTTCCTGGTGACGTACCGCAACACGCCGCATGCGACTACAAGAGAAACTCCAGCAAACCTTTTCATAGGTAGACGACTGCGCACGAGACTCGACGCAGTCAAGCCTTCTGTCGGGGGAAGAGTGGCTCAGCAACAGCTCTCCGATATGGTGCGACGCAAGGCACGTGAGCGACTTTTCAACATCAATGATGAGGTCCTCGTGAGGAATTACAGAGGTCCTGAGAAATGGGTCCCTGGCACTATCATTCAGCAGTCTGGCCCCGTTTCATACAAGGTTCGCGTTAGAACGAATCATGGGGTGCTCATTTGGCGTCGTCATCAAGACCAGCTACTGCTCAGCATCGACAGCTCAAAGCAGAGCATCACGGAAGATTTTATTCCAGATTTCAGGGATCCTGAGAGCGCCAACGAGCCATTTCCAGCTGCGGCCCCTGCGGCAACGACCGACCCTCCAGGGGAGCGACGCTATCCACAGAGGGACCGGCGACCTCCTGACAGATATCAGCCATAGCATTAGTTGCATTGTATAATGTGGCAAAAGGACTTTGTGCTCATTAGGAGGAAGGAGATGTTGTGTGCGCGCGAAACCAAGCACGCGTGTTATCGCGTGCTGTCTGCGCATGCTCTCTGCCCGGCTATCTCTTATCGGGTAGCCCGTGCTGGCTTTAAAAGACCGCTCGCACGGGCCCACCGCGCGCAGTATGTAACCTGTTGGCTGCCTGCCAAGTAGCAGGAATAAACGTTCTTTCGACGCTACGTCTACGCCGCCCAGTTCTTGGATGCCAGACATGACAAAATGGTTTCTCAGGAGCTCACTAGACACACGTCCTGCCTCCGCGAAAAGCGAAGTGACACTGACGGTACTCCAGAGCAGACTACCGTTAATTGCGCCCCCCCCCACACGCACGCGCACACGCACGCACGCGCACACGCACGCACGCGCACACGCACGCACGCGCACACGCACGCACGTGCACATATATTATGTTGTTGCAGTTGTCGATGTTGTTTTGTTTTTATGAAAACTTCTTTTAGTAACTGAGGATATAGAAGAGAATCCAGGCCCCGAGTTAAGCCAGATTTCTAAACAACTAAAGGATATCGCAACCCATATAAATGATATCAACGAACGTCAGCTAACTTAAATTGAAAAGAAGATAGACGCACTCTCCGAACTTGAAGAAAAAGTAATCTCATGCGAAAAGAACATATTGGAGTTGGAAAGAGCTTTCAAAAGATTGGAAAGGAGGGTTGATGATTTAGAAAACCACAGCAGAAGATCAGATCTTATTGTTTATGGGCTACCCGAGGTTGAGGGCGAAAACAGCTCTACATTGAAACACAGCGTCAGTCAAACAATCATCAAGGATACCCTTGGCTTGGAGCCAGTTGCCATGGAACTAATACATCGCTTAGGCGGGCCGAATAAAGATAAAAACAGACCGGTCAACTTAAAGCTGCTTGACAAATCAACGATACTGAAGAAAAGCTACAAACTCAAGAGCACTAACTACTCTATAGGTGAGGACTTCAGTCGTAGAGTGCGGCAAAAGAGAAGAAAACTCTGGGAAAGTACCAAACCAAACCGTGAGAAAGGTGAAAAAGTATCCCTATTCTTTGATAAACTGTACATAAATGACAGCATGTTTGTCTAGGATGACGGAAGAAACGTGAGAGTCACAGTAAAAAGAAAAAAAAACGCCAAAAGAAGTCGACCAGTAACTCGAAGCCACAAACATTCACAGAAATAAGATTACTAAATGTGAACGCGAGAAGTATTGCCGATAAAACTGAAGCATTAGAAAACCTGTTACTCGAGCACAGCCCTGACATTGTTGGTATTACTGAAACATGGCTTTCACGAGAAATATACTGCCACGAAATAGCAGCCCCAGCTTACTCAGTTATCCGTAAAGATCGACCAACTCGAGGCGGTGGCATAGCTCTGCTTATTGATGCCCGACGTTCCAGATGTCGAGGCTGTGTTCTGCAGGATTATGTGCGATAATTTCGCAATAGTTACTGGTTGCTTTTACAGAAGTCCTCTTTCTGGTCACGAAAGTGCTATTGCTGTAGAAGAGTTATGCAGAAGCATGCTAGCAACCGAGTTAATCTTATGGGAGACTTCAATTTACCTGAATTCGACTGGAATACCATGCACCACACTTCACTCTCATCAAATTCGCTCATTGATTTGATGCTAAATTTCGGGCTTTATCAAGTTCTAACTTCCCCTACGCGAACTCAAGGGATATGTGATAACATCCTATACTTACTATTGATTAGTGACAACTTCCCCCTTAATCTACTGAACTCGGAGATCATAAACGGTATCTCAGACCACAGCATACCAAAGTGAAGCTGCCCCTCGGATGCACTGCAACAGCCAAAACTACTGAAATTATTGTCCCTAATTTTGAAAAAGCAGATGATTCCACTATACTAACCTATTTAGCACACCAATACCAAGAGTTTTACGAAATGGCTAATGATAGTTCTGTTCACGTCAATGATCTCTGGCTTCATTGCAAGCGTATAGCCTCGCACTGCATGCATCATTACACCCCCCCCCCCAAAGTAAAAAAATCATACAAAAGAACTCCTTGGATAACACGCGATATAATTCACGTCAAGGGCAGAATGAAGCGCTTGTGGTGTAACATGAAAAAGAAAGGTTAAAGTACACAATGAATCACAACTATTCCGCGCTACTGACAGATTCAAGTTAAAGACTAAGCTTGCGAAGCATATTCATTTCAATGAAACATTGCCTAACTTTATAAATCACAACCCTAATGGCTTTTGTAACTTTTTTCGCACACGCCCCGCAGCGACACCAGATCGTCCACGCGAGGAAAAATTGGCAGTCGCTGATAAATTTAGCCAACACTTTCTCTGTCTTTACTAAAGATAACGACAAAATTCCATGTTTGCCACCGTCATCATTCCCCACTATTGACACAGTAACAATAAACGACTCCGGAATATTTAAGCAGTTACTTGAGTTAGACGTGAAGAAAGCAAATGGTCCCGATAACATTCCCTATGAGTATTTGAAAAGATATGCTGAATATTATAGTAAATATATTGGCCTTATTTACCGCGAGTCACTTTCGACGTCAGACCAACCTGAAGATTAAAAAATTGAAATTGCTACAGACCAATTTCACTTACCAGCACATCATGTAAAATTTTGGAACACATTATTCTCAAACGCTTAACTGCATATTTGGAAGAACATATTTTAGTAGATGTTGACGGTTTTAGAAGAGGTTTATCGACAGTCACTCAGATAACAGAGGTGGTACACGATCTTCCATTAAGTATTAATAATCATAATCAAACTGACCTACTTTTACTAGATTTCTGCAAAGCGTTTGATAGTGCGTGCCGCACTAAACTAACCGCCAAATTTACAGCTGTGATTGGCAATGGAGCCATTACTGCATGGATAAAAAACTTCTTATCTCACCGATGCTTTACAACCGCATGTACCCCGATGCATACTCACCACTCTGCAAAGCGTGCAAAGCCCGCGCCGACCTCAATCATATTATTTGGCAATGCCCGAAAGCCTCACCCACCAACACCTCCCGCACTAACACACGCATCATTAGTACGGCCGAGCAGTGGGAGACATTGCTGCTCAGCTTGGACCCAGAGGAGCAGCTCTGGGCCGTCCGGATGGCCGAAGACGCCGCCAGAAAACAAGAACTGGCCGCCGTCTGAGGAAGGGGGGGATTGGGGGTTAGTCTCCCGACCCCCCGCCACCCTTTAACCCCATCAAGGACACAATAAAGTTTTATCTCTCTCACCGATCCCAATTTGTCGTCATCGAGGACATCCCATCTGCTCCGGTGCCTGTTACATCAGGGGTCCCACAGGGCTCCATAATAGGTCCGCTGTTATTTTTGGTTTTTATCAATGACATTACAAATAACATTCATTGTAAAATTAAACTCTTCGTAGACGACTGCATAATATACAGGGAAATACGTAATCACGAGGATCAAGTTCTGCTCAGTATTGCACTAGGAAAAATAACCGAATGGTGTGATAACTGGCAAATGACCATTAATACAAAGAAAACGATTCGTATGACAGTAAAGAGAAAAAAGCACCCATTGCTCTACCACTACACACTTAACGGCAGCCCCGTAACTAGAGTACAACAGCAGAAGTATCTTGGTTTAAAAATAACGTCCGACCTTAACTGGACATCACATATTAACAACATTACTTCTTGTGCATTATGAAAACTCTTTTTTTTAAAAGGTGCCTGCGGTTAGCACCAACTATATAACATCAAACTTTTAACTTACATTACATTTGTGAGACATGACCTTGAGCATGCTAATGTCGCATGGTTCCCGTACACTAAAACAAACATATCTAGACTGGGAAGCATCCAGAGAAAGGCAATTAGGTTTATCCACCAAAAATACTATCTCAGCCGTAGAACCTACTTTGTTCCTCATCCGCGCCTAAATAGAGCTCAAGCATTAACGGTCCGTCTACTGCAAACGAATACGTATCCCAATCCGTCGCTCTTACATAAAAGCTATCCGGATACTTACACCAATGCTACCTGCCACGATTGTGGAGAAATAGCCTCGTTAGACCACATGCTCTGGCGGTGTGCCCGGTCACGCTCTATCATCGCTAACAGCTCGGCCAGATGAAGGCGGTTCTCCGCAGCCCTCTTCTGGCTGACCAACTCTGGGCTGTCCAGCAGGCCCACGATGCGGCCGAGAGGCTCGGCCTTCCGGTTCCCACGTGGGAGCGGCCCGCTTCGTGAATACTCACGATCTGCAGGACTTCATTAAAGTTTTGCCATACCATACCCTGCCGAAAATACCGGCGCAGTGATTCCCCTACTCTTCTCCTAACACAGTGAGGGCTTGTAACTTTGGCTGTTCGAGCAAACGAGCTCGTCTAAAATTTCTGCATCAAATACTACACAACCGACTAAAAATAAATGCCTCTACATACGTTACCTTTTCTAAATCCCGGGTACTTCGTCATAATCATCCATATACACTAAACGAGTTCCTCTGTAATAGCGATACTATTTAGTCTTCCTTTTCCCGTGCTGTTCGCGAGTGGAATGACCTTGATGCATCTATAACTAGCACAGTATCAAAGTCTGATTTGGTTAAGTTTTTGGAATATGAAATAAGTAGTTACAAAAAAAAATAGTTCTTATGCACATATGATCGTCGGAACTCCCATTTCTGAACTATAGCTAAACATTTATCTCCCTTGTTTTTTTTCTTTGTTTTTAGAACATTGTAATAATCTTTATTTACACGTAACCTGAAGTGTACTATTTATGTGAGTTGCTCTTGTTATTCATAGTATTATTGTTGTAAAATTGTGCATTGAACCTGTTTTATGTAGTTCCATTTATGTGCTTTAATGGCTTTACCATTGGGTATATAAAACATGCATTGTATGTGTAATCATATGCCCACCTGCTATGGTCTCGATATGAGAATGAGACTGGCAGTATTGTGAATTATATATATATATATATATATATATATATATATATATATATATATATATATATATATATATATATATATATATATATGTATGTATATATATATATATATATATATATATATATATATATATATATGTATATATATATATGTATGTATATATATATATATATATGTATGTATATATATATATGTATGTATATATATATATATATATATATATATATATATGTATATATATATATATATATATATATATATATATGTATATATATATATATATATATGTATGTATATATATATATGTATGTATATATATATATATATATATGTATATATATATATATATATACATATATATATGTATGTATGTGTATATATATATATATATGTATGTATATATATATATATATATATATATATATATATATATATATATATATATATATATATATATATATATATATATATATATATAACTGCATGCGTGGGAAGTGCGACATACACCTCTTTTTTTTTTCAGTTTGACACTTAATGCTAATGCATTAAGAAAAGTATACAGCATGTACAACGTCCCGGTCTATCAGACGCCAAAATTGGGCCACCCGAAGACACCTCGCTGAATGCCCACGAGATCAGTTCGTAAATCAGGCCTGATGTGCAGTGCAATGCAGGTGGTCGCGACCTAGGGAGAGAGAGAGAGAGAGAGAAAACATTTATTTGTCATCAGATTGGGCGACTTCCTCGCAGGGTGGAGCCCTTAGTTCAGGGCCCCATTGGCCCGCGCCACTCCGCGTGCCCGCCGCATCAGCCGTCGCTGCTCTTGCGGGTCTGAGCTGGTCAGCGCAGTCTCCCAGGAGGAAGGTGAAGGTGAAGGAATACGGGAGTAGCCCGGAGGATGTGGGCACTCCCAGGTGCAATGATATATTGTGGGCTTTGCTCCACAATAGGGACAGTATGAGGGATATTGTGTGGGGTGGAAGAGGTGAAGATAAAAGAGGCAGGGAAATGAATTAGTTTGAAGCTGTCGCCACGCAACGGCATCTTCTCGATTAAGGGAATTATGTGGTGCAGGGAAGTGTCTCCTGGTATCTCTGTAATATTGTAGAGTTTCAGTGTAGTTCAGTGGTTCTGTCGGTGCGTCGTCTGGGTTGGACAGCTCTTCCAATGGCGCCCGGTTAGCGAGCTCTCGGGCTACCGCATTAGCGCGTTCATTACCATGGAGAGAGGCGTGTCCAGGCGTCCAGACGATACGCACCCTGTGTAACGCTGTGGGGTGTAATGATGTAAGGATGCTGTGTGTGTAGGGTGTCACCCTCCCTTGTGCCAAAGTCCTGCAGGCGGTCTGAGAATCAGTGACCACTGTGATAGGTCCATCCGGTGCCGGCATGGTTGAAGCGTGTACTATGGCTAGGGCAATAGCAGCCTCTTCCGCCGTGCCACTGTCCACAGTGTTGAGCGTGGCCGAAGCTCTCAGAATGTCTGCACTATCTAGTACGACTAGACATAGGGCACGTTTCTGTGGGTAGCGGGCCACGTCGGTGTATAGGACTGGAGTGTTTGATGTGTCATCGCCAAATAGGCGAGCCAGGGCTTGTGCTCTTGCCTTTCGTCGACCTTTATGACGGTCAGGGTGCATATTCCGGGGAATTGGGGCCACGTGAATTTTGTTGCGAATGCTAAGCGGAAGAAGTGTGCGGTTTGCCTGTTGTGGTTCTCTCGGTGTTTGGTATCCTAGCCGGGATAGAATGTGGCACCCTTGCATTGTTCGTTGCAGACGTTGCAATTGGCTGTTCAGATGACCTTCAACTAGTTCGCGGATGGTGTTGTGCACTCCCAGTCGTAGTAGCAGCTGCGTAGACGCATGTTGGGGTAGTCCGAGCGCTGCCTTTAGTGCCGTACGGAGGAGGGTGTCCATCTGGTGCATCTCAGTCTGAGTCAGATTATGATAGGGGAGGTGGTAAGTTAATCGGCTGATTATGAGGGCTTGCACAATTTGGAGTACGTCTTTTTCTTTCAGTCCTTGTCGGCGGTTTGTAATGCGCTTTATCATGTGCGTTATTTGGGTAAGTTGTTGGCGGAGCACGTGTAGGGTATGTGTGGCCTTCCCGTTGTGTTGTATGTGAAGGCCAAGTACACGTAGTCTGTCTACCCTTGGAATAACGTTGCCACTGAGATGCAATGTGATGGCTGGTGGAATATCGGTCCTGTTCCGTTTTTTAAATACAAGCAGGAGCTCCGACTTCTCAGCTGCGCATGTGAGTCCTCCGGCTGTTGCATACTCTTGAACTATATTGACGGCTTCCTGTAGTGCGTCTTGAATGGCGCCGTCTGACCCTGTGGTCACCCAGATTGTAATATCATCGGCGTACAGGGCGTGCTGCACGTTCGGAAGTTTGTCGAGGAGTGGTGGTAGCTTTGCCATTGCCACGTTGAACAGGGTGGGTGAGAGAACCGAACCCTGGGGAGTCCCTCTGCCGGAAAGTTTTATGATATCCGACCGAATATCACCTAGGCCGATGGTGGCTGTTCGGTCCGATAAAAAGGCTCGGACATAATCATAGATGCGCTTTCCGCATCGGGAGAATGCAAGGTTGTTTAGAATGAGGTCATGTGAGACGTTATCAAAGGCTCCTTTGAGGTCCAACGCCAGAATGGCTCTTGTTTGAGCTTTACTTGGACTATCCACAACATCCTCCTTAAGTTGTAGGAGTATGTCCTGCGCAGACAGACCTGGACGATAGCCGAATAAGGTATTGGGAAAGAATTGGTTCGCTTCGAGGTGAGGCTGGAGGCGATTTAGAACTACGTGCTCGAAGAGCTTGCCCACACACGAAGTTAGGGAAATGGGTCTGAGATTTTGGAGGGACAGCGGTTTTCCGGGTTTCGGAATTAAGGTGATATCGGCGTGTCGCCATTCCTGTGGAAGCGTTCCGTTTTTCCAATTGTCGTTGTAGTATACAGTGAGTTGCCGTATGGCCTGGTCGTCGAGGTTGCGTAGCAGTGCATAGTGAATGCCGTCTGCTCCGGGCGCTGTGTTTCGTCTTATGCCGTGTAGGGCTGCCCTCACTTCTGTCTCTGTAATATCGCCGTCCAATTGGGTTTCTTCCTCGTGTGGATAGTCTTTGTACACTGGTCGGTGGCCTGTAGCAATGTATCTTTGTTGCAGTGTTCGGAGGAGCGCGTCATCATCCATTTGTTCTTTGTGGATGATAGTGCGGACTGTGTTCGTTGTGTGCGTTCTTGTGTGCGTTGGGTTGAGTAATGCTCTGAGGAGGGACCACGTTTTGGAACTACTTAGTGTGCCATTAAGGCGGTCGCAGAGGTTGTGCCAATTGCTATTAGTGAGGCTGGTGGCGTATTCTTCAGCTTCTGCTGTGATCCGGGCGATTCTTTGTTTCAGCCTACGGTTGTGCCTCTGCCTCTTCCATCGTTTGGTCAGGCCTCTTCGAGCCTCCCAGAGATGGAGCAGATGTCTGTCCACATCCGTTGTCTCCGTTGTTGCAGTAAGTTGCTTGGTGGCTGCTTTAAAATCTGCTTGTAGCTGTTGTGTCCACTCGCGTAGAGATGGCGGGTCGTGTTGTTCAGATTTGGTTCTGTTGCGCCGGAAAGTGTCCCAGTTGGTTATTTTAATTGAACGTTCTGGGGTGCGTATGGCTACCAGTTGGACTTCTGTGGCTAGAATGCTGTGGTCACTGCCCAGAGTCTCCATTAGGTTGTCCCAGGAGCATTGAGTTAACCCCTTGACCATTGTTAGGTCAGGGCAGGTATCCCTGCTTACGCTGTTGCCCGTTCTGGTAGGTGTGTCAGGTTCTGTCAGCAGAGTGAATTGATGAAGGTTCATGGCGTGGGCTAGACGGCGGCCTTTTGGTGTTTCTGTTTGGTACCCCCAGGCCGGGTGGGACGCATTGAAATCTCCCAGAACAATCAATTTTTTGGCTTGTTTACTGGCGGCCGAAAAAAGTTGCCCGAAGTCGTCTCGTCGCGATTTGGGTGCACTGTAGATATTAAGTAAAAACAAGCTGGTTTCATATCGATTCCTAGGTACAATTTCTAAGAGCACATGCGGAATGTGGGAGCTGTCGAGCGTGTGCTCGATCACTGTGATTTGTTTGGACACAAGGGTGGCAGCTAGTGGTTGTTTGGTGGTGTCATGCTTGTCAGTGTATGCATTGTATCCAGTGAGTGTGGGAGTGCAATGTACTTCTTGAAGTGCTATAACGTCTGGTGGGTGAGGACGTGTGGCTAGGAACTGTGTGAGGGAACCCTTCTTCCTTCGGTACCCTCTACAATTCCATTGCCACACCCGGAAGGTGGTGGTAGTGCGCCTCTTAGGTTTCCTGGCCATGATTGTTTGATACCGCCTCGCTGGTGAGGGCAGGTGTTGTTGTACGAGCCGGGCGGGTATAAGGGTGTGACCTTCTTGGTTCTCTAGTGGCGTTAGTGTCATGTGGAAGTGAATCGTTTTGATGGCTGAAAGTTGAGCTAAAAGTTGCACTGATGAACTGTTTCATGTCAGTCATGGCTTGTTGCATGACCTGTTGTAGCATGTGCTTAACATCAGCCATGATCTCTTCCTTCATTTTTTGCATCTCCGCTCTTAAAACAGTCGCCATTTCCTCTATCATTTCGCGCACTTCTGGTTTGGTGCAGGAATTGGGAGGGAGTTTCTCAGGTGCGAGTGTGTGTGTCTGGGTGAGTGAAAGCGTCTCTGTGGGAGACAGTCTGTTTTGTTTGTTTGCTTGCTGTGCGGACGGAGGTGAAGGAAGAGCGGAGGAAAGAGGGGGAAACTGCGCTGACCAACTCACCGCTGTTGCCTTCCTGGTGTGATGGTCGGGCGTTTTCGTCCACGCGGCCTGAGGTTCCTTCGGTGGCTGTGTCTGCTGCGTCAGGCTGCGGCTCCCAGATCGGCTTCGACCACGTGGGTGCTTCTGGTCCTTAGACGGCCTGCGGACCCTGGACCTACTGCGACTTTGGGACTGGCTGTGTCCCCGGGATCGGTAGCGAGGACGACCACGTGTTGCATCAGTAGTCGCAGGTGCCGCACCGTTGAATGTCGTTACCTTTCTGGACTGCTTGTCGTGCTGGAGTGGTTGCTCCACCGTTTTCTGCTGCTCTCGGAACACGTGCCTCTTGTTAAAGGGTTTGCGTTGCCTTACAGGACATCGAGAGTCAGTGGCGGGGTGCTCAACACCACATTGAAAACATTTCAGCGTGCAATCATGTCCTTCGGAGGGGTTGGAAGTTCCGCACGCAGCACACCGGGGTTTATCCGGGGTTGGGCAAACATCCGCTCGATGACCCGTGGAGAGGCACACGCTGCACAGCTGCTGTCGGGGTTTATGAATGTAGCACCGGTATTCTGCTCCGTAATAGTAGATGTACCGGGGAACCCGAATGCCAGAGAACGTGATGATGGCCGTGGCTGAATTTCCCATCATTCTTGCATGCAGGACCTGAGCCATCGGTGATCGGATATTTGTCATCAGCGTTGTCGGCGTTGTGTTCTTCTCTATGCCGGAGATGACTCCTTTGCAGGAAGCATCCGGAGCAGCCACATAGGCCTGAACCTCGTACTGCTTGTTTTCCAGGCATATAGACTTGATCAGCTGTAGTCTTGCCGCTAGTTCTTCGTCCGGTGTGCTGACCACTGCGACGTTCTGCTCTCGGCGTATGCGGATGGTTAGCTGGTGGAGCGTGCTCTCGTTTAATTGAGCCGCTGTGCCTACAGCTCTGGCTATAGAGTGCTGCGGCCACTCTCCGAGATTCAGTCCATCTCTCGGTCGGAAGACCACTTTCAAGTCGTCGATCGGTAGCGGGGGCAGCTGCGAGCTCTTATTGCGCAATCTCAGATGTGGGTGGTCCTGCTGTGCGGGTTCGGTGTTGGGTGGCATGCTCGACGTAGCTTGAACCTGTTTCTTGCGCTTTCGGGCCACGAGAAACCAAGTCCCGTCTTCGTTGTCTGGAGTCGGTTCTTGATCCTTAGGGGCGGCTGGTGTGGTTTCGTCCAATGCTGCAGCAGGCAGGGGGTCTCGGGCAGCCATCGTCACGGTAGCAGTGCAGTGGGCATGGGCGGCACGCGATGCTGTCACGCCGTAATCGCGGCGCCTACGTTAGGCCTAGCGCTGCGGCCTGCTCGCCTCGAAATGTCCAAGGGCCGAAATCTCACCGGATCTGGTAGATCTTGGTCTCAAAAGGTTTCACCCGTTAAGATCCGTCTACTGGTGGTGGTAAGCACGTTGTAGAAACAAAAGATCAGCTGTGAGGTGTTCCAAGAGCCGGAGCCCATTCGGAGTTCGTCCTTCACACGCGGTCTTCTTCTTCTTCTTCCGACCTAGGGAACGAACTGCGTCACGCAGCGTTCCCCAACTCCCAAGGTGGATCACGCCGTCGTCGCGCTGCGCCGACCGCGATTTCTGCAATCGTCGAGGCCCGTGGGCAGACGTTAACTGGTTAAGCGTGTGTACAACGCCAAGACCACGCACAGCAAAGGTGCTCTTTTTGAGCACACACCGTTATTTCTGCGCAGCTACATCACCTGGCTTTGCTCCCACAATCGTACACAGTGCGACAATCTCAAATATCACCGTTGAAGGGCATCGTATTTCCCTAGTTCCGTTCGTTGCGTACGTCACTAGTTAATTCTGGCGCTTCTATGAAAAAAAAAATAACACGAGTAAGCATGTTACCCAGAGGTAGCATGCTCGCACTTCATTTGTCAGTTGTCAACGCCATTCCAGACAGTTCGCTTAACTAAACTTGTCGCTTTCGCGCGAGTAATCGCAAGGAGTGAAGAAACGCGCGAAAGTTATCGAAGCTCCCAAACACGCGAATTTGCGTGTTCTAAACTCAACACGGCAGGCTACACGTCCTGGAAGACGCCGTGCAGCCTCTTGTCCTTGTTGATAGAGCCTGCAAGGATGCGAAGCTGCATGACTTGTGCAAATTTAGTTGCAGTGGATAACGAGTGCCAGCCGTTCGGCGCTTGCAGATAGAATGTTAGTGAGGGTGCAGATATGCTGAACTGAATGAGAGAGAGAGAGAGAGAGAGAGAAAGGAGAAAGGAAGAAAGGCAGGGAAGTCAGAAACGTGAGCGTCCTGTTTGCTACCCAATGATGGCAGCAAGGTAAATGGGGAACAGAAAGAAGATGGGATCGAACACAATGTGTACGAGGGTGTATGCACAGGAGCATTATGAACGGTTACTGACGCTGGTGCGCTCCAGGAAGTGCATTAGCGAGCGAATAGGTTCGAGTGTTTGTTTGGGCCACCCTGCACTAGGGTGGGGCATATAGGGGTTGGAAAAATGGCAGAGAGCGAGCAGAGAAAAAAAAAAGAAGAAGAAAAACAGAGGAAAAAGAAGAAGAAACAGGAAACAGAAAATACGTTCCAATCACAGGCGTTCACACAGGCCGGTCGATCTCAAGAAGCGCAGTAGCGCTTGCACTGCCTTCTGATGCTATGTTAAGTCGCGTCGATGTTTCAGAATTCTTTCTTCCGACACAGGCTGGTCGTGCAACTGGTTCCGCGCGACGGAAAGAGGTTGTCTCTGCACACTGCACTGCGGGCACTGGCAAACCGCCACATGTTGCGGTGTCGGTCACGCATGATGCATATAAGGTTTGTGCTTCGGTATTGCCTTTTGGTCCTGTAAAGCAGTAATATCCAACGGGGACCATACAAAAAAAAGAGAAAATGTCCGACGGGAATTTGTGCCCTCACGTTGCCGCGCGACTGGCCGCTCGAGGCACTTTGCGTTCATTCGCGGGCTTCTTTCGCGCTCGGAAAAAACACTTTTGTGTAGCATGCATCGAGCAACAGAAAACTGTATTGGGAATTTTTCACGCTGCCGTACAATTTTCTCATTGACATGTTTCAGTGAATTATAATATGTGAGAAGTTTATTTATAATTTAAGACTAATTATTTTTATAATATTAAAAATCAATGAGTTTAGTTAAATAATAACTTGGAATAATTAGGCAGGATGAAAAAATAATCTATCTCCATGGAACGGGAAACAGTACCTTGGTTCTCTGCAGCTACGCGGCATTTGCATATCTTTAATGTTTTGCTCAAGTTACATGGGAGACCCTGTTTATCTGTGTCTGTATACGCATATATCTGCACCTGTACTAACCCTGCCCATGTGCTGGATGCCGGCTCTCTTCTCAACAGAATTACCGAACGAAACAACAAATGCTACATATACCTAATGTACTCACTGCAAGAAACCTACGCCATCAAGCGCATCATTCCTTTATATTTTTTCTTTCTTGCGCTGCAAGACGAAACCTGCATTGTTGGATTCAATTTCGCCGCCTTTAAGTAGAAGTCAACCCGTGAGAATAACGGGTCGACTTCATGGAGCCTCCACTAAATCCAAAACGTGCACTACCTTATAGCCATTTCCCTCAAAGTCCCACTGTAAGCACAAATACAGTACTTACTGTTCTTTCCGAGCACGCTACGACTTCAAGGCGAAATGATTACAATATAAACGAAATGAGAAGCTACGGTATTAATGGCGCTGCATAGCTTTACGTAGAGTGCACATGGGACGCCGTCAGTATTGTTATATCACGTCTACTGAGGCTGCCATCATCAAGAGCAACGTGATCATACAGAAGTTATGACATCGCGTTCAGTTCGTGTGACGAAAAAACTTTTCTTTAGACGCGCGGTGAATGACATGAACTGTTCGAGCATAGCGGTTACATGTGATTTTCCCCCATCTCCTTAGTTCCAATCCGGTATTATTATCTTCACTTAATGGTGCCTCCTTTGGACCTCTCAATATTTCTCGAATATATGACATTCAGTTCTCTCAGGCAAACAAAACTTATTTGAGGTGCGTTAACAAGTTACCTCGCAGTACCATTTAATCGTGTATCCCGTCGAACGAAAGCGCAACCCTTGTAATGCGACAATCTGCCGCCAACTCTCGCCTTTTTTTTTCTCCACGAAACTCGACGTGGAGTTAATGGACGCGGCTGCGCGCTTTGCGCCCGTCACCCTTCGTGCAGGTGCCACTGGCGACGCCGAGACAGGGAGGGGACTTCCTAATGAAACGCTTTGTCCGGAGACGTCGCCCGGCGTCTGCGCGGCTGCGCTTTCGCTTAATTGCGGTGTCATTTGCACACCGTTCCCAAGATTTAGATACCAGCTAGCCGCTGCATGCAGAGCCAGGCGAGCCTCATTCAGCATCACCCACAACAGGAGACGGGCAGCACACCGGTGCGGCTGTCTCTCAAAGCTGGGAAATTGGCAGCCTAGGGAGAAGTGGGCTGCACACGCACAACAAGACTGGACGTTGTGCCTGGGATCCCGAGTGTCTGCGAGTCGCCGCAAGCAGTGACGCGAAGCAAGCCGGCTCAGATCGACCGGTAACACGCACTTCGTTCAACCCGGGCTGTTCCCTTACGACTATATCATCATCATCAGCAGCAGCCTGGTTACGCCCACTGCAGGGCAAAGGCCTCTCCCATACTTCTCCAACTACACCGGTCATGTACTAATTGTGGCCGTGCTGTCCCTGCAAACTTCTTAATCTCATCCGCCCACCTAACTTTCTGCCGCCCTCTGCTACGCTTCCCTTCCCTTGGAATCCATTCCGTAACTCTTAATGACCTCTTACGACTATATAGTTGGTGCCCAAAACGCACCGGACATTTGTGTCACCGATCGTTTCCGGCGTCCACGGTCTCACGTCTTTCGTTGCTCTATAGTAGAACGGGTGCTTTGGACTTGGATTTGTGACCGTCTACGCATTTGACGCGCACGCCATGCCACGTCGAGGAAAGAACTCGATTTTTCTTTCGCGAATTTCGGCCCGTGCGCAGCATGTTCACCTCGTTTAAGGGCAAGTGCCGCCATCGCCTTGTGCCGAAGGCGTAGCCCACGGTATAACCAACGCGCCACATTGTAGAAGCCGCGGAGAGCGTCAATATAGGAGGCCACGAGGCTGTATTAAACCTTAGTCGCCCTGTTAGGTTGGACAGTGCTTAATAACGGCTGCATGCCATGTTCCCTACCGTGTTTTACTAAAGCGGCAAAGCCATGCGGCAATGCTCGGTCACTGGCACACTTCTTTTTGCTCTCTCAAAGATGATTTCTATCCTACAATCGATCGCGACTATCGCGTTTATCACAGACCACTGTCAGAATAAACCATTTTGGAATGCCGACCTCATGAGACAGCTCAGCAGAGAGGGACGGAGGCACTTCTACAATTCTCGAGGACAGACGAGCAAGAAATGGCTTTAGTATTAATTGGTGTTGATGGTACTGGACGTGACACTGCACTGTGATAGTGTGCGATGGTAGGAAACTCCTGCTGTCCCTCTCCTTCCTCATGTCCACTTCACCTTTCACCCAGTATAGGGTAGAAAATCGCATTTACGGTGGTAATTAACCTGCCTACCTCTCGCATTTTATTTTTCGTCTAACCGAGTCTTGGCTTCCGTTGGTTTGATGGAGCCGTCGCTTCGAACGCGCGATGGGGACGCTGCCTGTTTCAGCGCGAGCGAACTTGGCCTTGCGTGTCGTAGCCAATTCTGACCAGTACACGTATCTGGCTTACGCACCTGTGCTGAATTGAGAAACTCCCCTATTGATCTAGTTTGCACACGGCTACGCAGCGGTGGAGTGGGCCTATAGCATTTACGCTTGACCGATGAGCAATGCCTGGCTTCTGTCCCGGAATGTGCGAGGAGCCTAATTATAGGATGACAATTGATTTATGACCCACGGCTTCGCGATAGCCTTATATTAATTTACTATGGGAGTTGCCGCTAGTGTCTACGAGTTTAATTTCCACATTAATGCTGCTCTTCGTGCGAAGGGGTACCTACGAGCGCGTTATTTCATTTCACGTAATTCAAACGAACGTGCGTGCAGATGAGGACCCAGTGGTTCACCTCTGTCTGTGTTTTCTGAACGGTATTGCATATGTGTATGTAGATATTGATTAATCGATTGACTGATTGATTGATTGATTGATTGATTGATTGATTCATATATATGCATGGGGATAGCTTTAAGCTATACAGAATTTTTAAAGACAGCCTGTTGCAGGTAATATAATGCTAGTCCCTGGGCTGCATTATTCCGACATGTGGGTATTACTTGCATGAAAAAGCGAAACACGTATTGAACTAATCAACAAAAATTTACTAATCATTTGCTGAATTATTTACTTTGCAGCTCATACTGCAATTTGCGAATTGTAGGGAGTTTCTTTGAAAGGCGTATCCAACTGGAATGAACTTCAATAATGTCGCCTTTTTGGAGATATGCGCCATAAAACTTGCCGTAAAAGATGTAGTGCTATTCCACTTACTTAACTAATAAAACGCTCTTTTATGCACTAAAGTACAAAAACAACTGGAGCGTCGATGCATGTCGTTCCACATTTTGGGAAATAATATAGCGAAACTGGTGTCATCCTGGAAATTAATTTAAAGTGGGTACGTCTTGCAACGTCACCGGCTGCAATTCGTAAATTAGAACATGTGTCGTAAAGTTATAATTAGGTTAATTATTCAATTTGAATTTCAATTTCAAATTCAATGTCTCGCTCCGGTAATTTCTCCGATGGATCTTTCTTTTGTCTCGGTGCCAAAATCGGGTACAAAAATTTTATTTCGTTAGAGTGAGCATCATGGTACCGTCACGTCACAACCGGCGCGAACGCGGTTGATACTGATACGTACCAGTGATATTGACGCCTTGGCTAAAATAACGAACCAGGAAAACGTTGCTATTATGCAGCTTTTGGCACACACACTCCCGTTGGCAAACAGCAGCATGTTGCTAAACAAATGAGGGGAGCAGAGTGCGCCCGGAGTTTGAAACTACGTGACATAACAATAAGAAGAAACTCAGAAATCAGATACTCCAAATAGCTGCTGTTTGTGCCTACACAACTGTACGCAAAGAACTACAACAAATGATAGTGCCATGGACTTAAATCAAGCCGATAGGCGTATTCCAGTTGCTATATACGCACAGAGCATTTTTGTCAGTTAATAAAACCGCTGCTTCGAAAAAAAAAGAAATAGATCCGCCCCGAATTCGCCTGCTAGAGGCGCTTACGGTATGAAGATCACCCATAATTTATCATCGCCCACAACTGCTGCACCATTCAAATAGAAAAAAAGAAGTTGATTTATTCTGTGTATAGTCCTTGACTCGAGTGACTGTTAATTATATGCAGTAGTTACCCGGCTAAATATCGTACAGCTCCTACGGTTTCCTGGGACCGAATCAACAAAGCTTTTTTTCGTAAGTTCTGTTTGCCACTGGCTTGCCCACCTCGCTAATATTATGTCCGTCACCGTAATTGGCTGGCATATGTTTTTTTTTTTTACGAACTGTGCCGGCGTAGGTACCTCTTCGTGAGAATGGCGCCTCTCATTCTTCGGACTCGTTCATTACTAGACTGCTCGTCGGTTCGTTATATCCCACCCGTTTCTTCGTCATCTCGGTGCAGACGAGCAGTTTCGCGCAATATACGCACGGCGCTAACAAGAAAGCTGAAATTACAAACAAAAGGGTGGAAACAACGATCCCAGGTGGCGCCTTGTTCCGCAGGCCCGAACAAACGCCCCCACAGTGTAAGACATTCCCTGCGGTGGAAGCGACAGAGGGAGTAATTAGGGGGATAAGGTGAATTGGTGGGGATGCGGGAGGAGGTGGGAGTGGGAGAGGGAGGGATAGGTGGCATCTGACCAACATGAATATTAATTATTTCCGGCCCACGTGTGATCACGTTCATTGCTTCTCTGAGACCTACGCTCGGCGGTCAGTGCTCAAATGAGTCAATACTTGCTTCCGGTACGCCAGTAGTGCTTCGCGGTTAAAACTGTGGAGATAGCGACGTACGGCGTGGGCTTTTTTTGCGAGAAAACGCGAAAAAGGAAGTGATAGGGGAGCCATAATTAAGGCTTTGGTGGTGCCTTGGATGCGAGATTGGTGGATAGCGGATAATTAGAGATGCGTAGAGATTAGTGAGTTAACTTTTACCGGGAGATACGACATTTCGACCATTTTGACTGTCGTCTGACCCCTGTAATAACGACAATAGTCATTTATATGATAATACAAGTGCTCCTCGTTGAGAATGTCTGTTCGTAAGCCACAAAAAAAAAGATAATAACAATAAAAACTTGGGGACCACAATTTTGTCTCATGGGGGCTTTGGAACTTATGAGTAGTTTTGATCGCGTGTTTACATACAGGTTTACTTAATTTGTAATATTTTGTCGTTCCCTCATGTGAAATGATGACAGCTTGGGAATATAAGCGACCTAAGACCGGGCTACCTCAGAACGACCATGTGTTGGGCTAGTTGGTCCAACATTGTGAATTCCATATGCGTCACAAAAAATGCACATTCACACAAAAAGGACACGAAAGACGCGTACAAGCGCTACTACTAACTGTTTATTATAATCGACCCAAAGTTTAGTTTTTAGTTATGTTTATCACCTTCGCATAGGATAAAGGGAGTGACACTTGTGCGTGGCTCACTTTATAAAATCGGAGGGTGTGTCGACTGGAATAAACAGTTGGTAGTAGCAGCGCTTGTCCGCGTCTTTCGTGACTTCTTTATGTGTATGTGTATTGCTTGCGCGGTACTTGGAAATTACAAGGGCTATGCGAGAGTTAGGAAATAAGCCTCAATGACTAAGAAATGTAAAGAAAAACTTATCATCACATTTAGCAGATAGAAAACCTACAAATATTCACACGAATATTCACACGCCATACTTTGATTCACTTATGCTGCTAACGGTTTGTTAAACGAATTAAAGCGTCCGTAGTTAGTAGAACGCAACTTCACTGGGAGATATATGTTCGTTTGCGAGCGTGTAATAAATAGATATTCTATACATGCAAGCGCTTGTATGAATGCTCTATACAGTTTTAAACAGCGCAACGTGACTTTTCCGTTTAAATGACGGAATAATGTGAGCATATTCTGCACGTCAACGCACGGGCGACGACTTATTTACCTGAAGAAAAAGCATTTAATTAAGCGAAAGTTTTGGAGACAAAATGCAGACTTGTGACAACGCTCATGAATATAGTCCCATAGATTCATTCCGGTAAGTTTAAACTGGGAAGCAGAAGACATGATACATCTTATTCAACTATAGTGCTCCTATTAAAGTTGAACACAAAATTCGCCACTCGGTCTTAAGTTTGTTTCTTTTCTCGCGCTTGTCCCTTCCGGTCTCGGGCAAATGCGAAACCACCACACGTGAAAGCTACTCAGATTCAGTACATGTTCTCGGAAACCGAGAGCGCTTTCAAAAGTTGCCGGACTAGTCGACGCGGTAACACATGTGCAGAACCGTAGCTATTCCTCTCATTGCAGGACATGTCGTGGGGCTAGTTGGTGCTTACGTAAGGCCGTAAATGTAGCGCAAAGGCCCAACTAATAAGAAGACGCTCTTAAGAAGAGACACGTAACAATCTTGCGTCACAGGCACGTGTTCCTCCATTGTTACCGGAAGCTATCCGGAGTTGTGCGTGAGCACAGACACGCTACGGCTCGAGTGCTTCGCGGAGGACTGAAGCGTGGCGTTACACGTACTTGAGTACTGCAAGCGACAATGAAAAAACAAAAAAACAAAACAGATTTCCATGTGTGTAGTGCCAGGAAACTTGTGTGATGTTGGGATGAATAATGCACCCGAAACTCTCCTCAGAGAAAATATGACCGCATGAGTGCTAAGTCCCTCAGAACCTTCCCGTATGCGCTGCAATACTTCCATATTTTTTCTGCAAAGTTCTTCCCAATTTTACGCAGGTCTTTTATGGTATTAGCATTGATCCCGGGGGATTAATACGGAGAGCGGATCGACAATATTATTGTACAGACTACGGAACCATTTTCGTATTGATTTACAGATGCAAATTTTTTTTTAAGGGCAATTGTGTTGCATACAGAACCGCAGGCAGTTATAACGACCAAGCTGCCCTAAATAATTAATTGCGAGCTATATGAATTTCAAGACCACGGTGGATTATTTTACATGCTATGGAAATTCAATGCATTCATTACCCAACAAACAGAAAGCGCTTTATTGTCCACGTGCGCTCAAGCGTATGGTTATAGACTGATGGAATAAGGTGAAATACTTGGAAGAAAAACGTAGAAGGCTTATTATTTTTCTTGCATGAAAAGCAAACCCCAAGCACCCTGGCGCTCGTCCTGCTTGTTTGTGTCTCTTTGACTCCATTTTCTTTCGCGCCTCAGTAACTACACCAAGCATTCTCGCACTTTTGTGCATACAACACACTCATTATACGCTCTTTGGAGTACTCCGATATAATCTGGAATTCCTCTAAAACAACATTATCCGCCGCGGTGGCTTAGCGGCTGCGGTGTCGCTCTGCTAAGCACGGGATTTGATCCTGCCGCTGCCGGGAGCAAATCCAGGCCACGGCGGTCGCATTTCAATGAGGGCAAAAAATGAAAAAGAAAAAGAAGAGAAACGCCCGTGTCCCATTCATATTGGGCGCGTTAAAGATGTACTGGTGGTCAAAATTAATTCGGAGTCCCCCACTACGCTGTACCTCATAATGAAATTGTGGTTTCGGCACGCGAAACCCCAGAATTCACTCGTTCATTCATTTCTTAAATAAAGCTAGAAAGCCAAACAAAAAAGAACAGAAAAAGAAGAGTGGAGTGTGAAGGGGCGCCTCAGGTAACCTTTATGTACGGAGGTTACTGCGGACACTCCTACATTTCTAATTTACTCAACAGGACAAACATACAACACGATATGAGTGATCAATTATTTCAAGCTTAAAGGGGCCCTCAAACAGTTTTTCAGCACAGACAGAAAACGTTGCCGATCTGTGCAAGTGTCTCCTGTGAATGTACGGGATAAATATTTTTGCACGGAATGCAGCAGGAAATTTACAATCTCGCATCGAAAAACAGGTAATACTCGCTTGCCTTCGCTTCCACAATGTCGTCGCGCAGGTC
The DNA here is from genome assembly GCF_038994185.2 of Dermacentor albipictus. Classification (NCBI taxonomy): domain Eukaryota; kingdom Metazoa; phylum Arthropoda; class Arachnida; order Ixodida; family Ixodidae; genus Dermacentor; species Dermacentor albipictus. The sequence goes on from NC_091825.1 coordinate 89,867,792, forward strand.
ATGGCAAGCAGCCGGGTCCACCAACGGCTACTGGCTAATTTCATGATCGCGAGAAAATTCTCAGTAATACATAATTGCTAAGTTTGAGTTAAAAAAAAATAACTGAGAGATACATATTTCTGCGCACTCAAAAATGCAAAAAAAATAATAATTTTGCACTTTGCCCTGCCGGTATACGCACGACAATTTGCGCGCAGCTGCGCCTGCTGTGCGTGGCCTCCGAGAAGGCCGAGGCGTGCCACGCAGTGTAGCCTGCCGCGGCCGCCATGCGGTGCTGACACGAACCCCCTCTTGCCGACGACACGCTCAACTTCCGGGTGAGGCTTTGAGCCCTTGGCTTCACCCGTCTGTAGCTCGCAGCGCGCTAGCGGAGGTAACAAGAAAAAGGTAAGCAGCGTATCGGCGTGAGAACGCCATTTATACTCGAAGGATTGAAAGGAAAATATTAGCAGCATGAGATTCATGAGGCGACTTCCTTTAAGAGTGAAACCATTCTACGATTACTTAGAAAGGTGCTTCAGGGCCACCTTTATAGTTCATGCACCTATAGTTTATCATGGGCGCTTGAATATAACTCGGTCTCGCTATTTAAACACTTCTTAAAGGGCCCTTCATCAACCCGCCCAGTAAATTTTCGTTATGCTCTGGAACTTGTTACGTGCCCTATAAGGAGTTTTCTACAGCGAGAAATTTCAAAATTAGTTGATTAGCAGTAGATATTGAAATATTTGAAGTAGTGCAAGCATTTCAGTCACCGCCAACATTGACACCCTCTCCACTTGTCCCGTCTAGCCTCAGCAAGCGAAATTCCTTCCCTGAGTTTTCGCATACCGGAGCCGGACGATCCCGTGGCGAATACGTAACAAGCCCCACCTAAGGCGGCGGAACACGCCATTCAAAACAGAATCTCCAGATTCCTCGAAACCAAGGGACTGTTACCGCACACCCTCATCGGATTTAGAACCGGTATATCAACTCAAGACACCATGATTTTAATCAAGCACCAAATCATTGATGACCCCATTAGAAACGCCAAGGCCATTCTTGGGTTGGATCTAGAGAAAGCGTTCGATAACCTCTCTCCCCAATACATTGTGGGCACCATTTCCGAACTCAACCTCGGAGCTAGGTTCCACTCGTACGTCAAGTCATTCTTGGATAACACAACGGCTACGCTCCGATTTGCCGACCTCTCCACGGAGACACTCTCGCTGGGGAGCAGGGGCACTCCCCAAGGCTCGGTCATCTCCCCTATGCTTTTCAACCTTGCCATGGCGGGACTTGCTGAGAAACTAGGGCAGATCCACGGGCTAGAACATACCATATACGCAGATGACATCACCATGTGGGTGTCCAAAGGAACCCCGGGCATGGTGCAGGACATCTTGCAAGAAGCAGTGAACGCCATAGAAGAATTTCTAATTCCCACAGGACTCAGATGCTCGCCTACCAAGTCGGAGCTGCTCGTACGCAGACCCACGCAGAAGGGCCGCAGGCCATATTCGTCAGACTTCGATTATAATCAAGAAATTACCGTACGAACCACTTCGGGACACGCCATACCGTGCGTCGACAAAATCAGAGTCCTGGGTATGATCGTAGAGACTAAAGACGTCAATGCCTCTACGGTTCAAAAGCTCATCACCAAAACCAACAACGCTATTGGGCTCATCAGAAGAATTGCCAATAGAATCAGGGGCCTCAAGGAACATAATCTCATCAAACTCATACACGCGTTCGTCACCTGTCACTTCGCATACGTTGCGGCAATGCTCAATTGGACACGATCCGAAAGAGACAGACTGAATGCCCAAACCAGAAAGGTCACCAAGCAAGCCCTCGGCATTCCAACCAGCACCAGCAGCGAGAAGTGGGGCACCTGGACATGCACAACACCCTGGAAGAAATTGCCGAAGCCCAGCAGCGCGCCCAGCTTGCTAGGCTTTCGACGACGCCTCCGGGGCGCACGATCCTAGAGAAGGTAGGCTTTGCACAAGAAGACATAGAAAAAGACTGCGGACCTCCCACGGGACATCCGCGCCAAGATCATGGTCCGCCCTATACCCAGAAATGTACACCCCGAAAACAACAGGGGCAGACGACAAGCGAGAGGACAATTCCTTCTTAACCAAGCCTTGGCGAACCGTGAACGCTCAGCTTTTGTAGACGCGGCGGCATACACGGGAAACAAAGCTTTCGCAGTGGCGGTTGTGGACGGCCGCGGATCCACAAGATATGCAGCCACGGTAATTGCAAGGAAGCCTGAACAGGCCGAACAGGTTGCGATCGCTGTTGTGCTCACCGACGACAATCTTTCTCATATCTACAGTGACTCCATAGCCGCTATCAGAGCTATCCAAAAGGGCACGGTTTGCGCACAGGCTCTCAGAATTGTTTCAAAGAAAGAGGTTAAGAACCACTTCATATACTGGTTCCCGGCACACTTAGGACCAAAGATCGGCGACGCCCCCAACCTTAACGAGGAGGCACACGAGGCTGCGCGCGCGCTTACAGACCGCGCGGCTTCACCCAACCACTCGGAGAATAAGGACGCGCCCACTACATACAATGAAATCACTAAACACTACTACCTACAACGCAGACAGCATAGCACGCCACACCGCACGCTCACTCGATCTCAAGCGGTTACACTCAGAATGCTACAAACAGACACATACCCCACTCAAAACAGATTACGCCATTACATGCCTGAGCTCTACGACAAGTCTTATTGCACCAATTGCAATACATCCCTTAACGTATATCATTTACTCTGGCCGTACTCGCAAGCTCACGTAAACTACGAACAGGACAAGCGCAAGTTTGAAGAAGGAATCCGGAGCGAAGAACTCGCTCCCAACTCTGGGCCGTCCAGCAGGTCCACGACGCCGCCAGGAAACTCAACCTCCCGGTTCCGTCGTGGGAGACGCCCACTCCATGAGAGCCCAAAGCTCTCGTGGCCTGCAGTACCTGAATAAAGTTGATTTCCTTCCTTCCTTTCTTTTTATTAGGCTGTCTCTCTCGCATTTTTGCTGAGTGGCGCACTTACAGTGACGTTCTCACTTGCGAGCTGTTGCGTGTGTCTCGTTTCACACAGCGGATGATTTTGCGTACTCCGTAGTAGAGTGCCTGATTAGCGATGTAAGTCAGCGCTACAATTAGGAGCAGTTAGGCAGGTGCAAGAGGACGAAAGAGCGCGATCGCGGCGCTGGAGCACTGGTTTAATATGACATTATATATTCGTTTTCTGCGCACGCGACTGCATCAAATGGGAACAAGGAAACGAAACGGAAGCACATCTTTCTTGCTACGGTACCAAGAAAAAAAAAAGGGGGGGGGGCGCTCTAGTCGACGCTGTGAAGGTGCCTGGCCAGCGAAACTGTAGTGTCACCTGATCGGAAAGACCAATGTGATGTATAGCCTTGAAATGCCGAGCCTTAGGAGGACGCCGTTGTGCATACTGACGTTGCTGTTCCTTTTGTCGCTCAGCTTATTCCTAACTGTGTGTGGATTGCTTTCGGCAGGAACCGCTGTGCCCTGCCTAGCCTGAGCACGACGCAGTTGTGCACATCGACGTTGTTGCTCTCGTCGCCGCTCACCATGTTCCGGCTGCACTTCAGGAGTCGTAACTACGCGCGGTCTTTCCATAGCGCTATCCAAACACAAATGAAATCAGTTGCTAGGCGAGTTCTTCTTTTACACATGAAAGTGTAGTGATGTCCCTCCCCTCTTCGTATGCCACATTTACCTGCTTTCAGGCAATTGCAGCTTACGAAATCGTAACCTTTAAGGGGTTTCGAAACGCTTGAGGCGAACGCAACGCCATAGGGCGAGCTTTCTGGCTTTTCTTCTTCGTTGCGATATCAAGTATATGGACGCTGCAGGCGGATTTTCGCCGTAGGCGTCGGCGTCGACATGGCCGTGATGTTCCGTACAAACTCCAAGGGAGATAACATGCCCACTGCGCAAGGTCACGTGGGCCTTTTCTTGAAAGCGACCTGCGATGGGTAGAGAGTCTATACTTGTTTTTCCGTTATGTGCTCGCTTGTTTATGAGCTCGTCATTTCGCTTACTGTTCTTGTTTTTAGTATTGTTTAGTATTTGTGCTGGAGCGGCTACGTTTGTTTTCATTGTTTATTATAGGAACTGTATCTTTTGTCGTTTTCTAATATGTACATTACGGACCCTGCAATATTGTGCAATGATTTAATGCTTGCATAAGATGTGTATACATTTTTCCACTGTCAATAATAATGTATGTCTATTATGTTTTGTTATTTGCTCTATATACTCTATTAATACTACTTTAACGCCCCCCTTACCCAATGCCTCATACGAGGCCTGTAAGGACATTTTTAAATAAAATAAAAATAAAATAAGAAACATTCATTGGTGGCGCTTCGTGGGCTCTGCGTTTTCGCTGCTTAGTTTGCGTTGAAGCGAGAGGCCGCACGAAAGTCAATTTGCTCGTTTATTGTGATAGCAATTACAATGATGTTCTAGGCGCGCTCGCGCCATCGGCGCCGTTACGTCCGCGGCAGTCATGCTGTTGCCGTATCGATGGTGCATGCGAGGCCAGCGCGTGGAAGTTTCCAGTGCATGTGAAGCTACCGGCACTGCGAGCACTCTGTAGACATCGCAGATCGCTTTGAAGAGGAGGCCCGCGCGGGTGCCCACTTTGGCCACGTCGCAGATCACTTTCAAAACGCACGAGCGCCGGCAACGCGTCCCTACGGCGTCCGCCATTCCCGTGCCCAACGGCATAGTAGACACCGCGGTTGTTACCACTCTGTACGGAGCGGCGGGCGAGGAGGACATCGAGGCACGGTAGCTGTCGCCGGAGGAGAACGTCCTTCCTCCCTCGCCCGATCCCCGTGCCTCGCGTTCCAGCCCGCATTCCTCGCTCGCGCACGCAAGATTGAACCGTGTTCGCCGGCTCATACTCGCGCCGGCCTTCACGGCCTCTTCCACAGCACGGCCTCCCATGAAGGGATGCCTCGTTGCTACTCTGACTGCGAGTTGGCTGCTACTGGACGGCAGCCCGCCGGCAGCGCCTTGGGAAAGCCACCTCGCCAGCCTGTGCCTCTTGCGGTGAACCAGAGACTCTGGAACACCTCCTGCTAGCCTGGCCTGCTCACCTGCAGCACCACGGCCGACTTCTGCAGGCGTCCCACCGCCTGGGGCTCCCATGTTCACGACAGGAAGATATCCTCTTCCCCTGTCCTAATAAGCTACCAGCGTTCCTAAGTGTCGTCGAGTACCTCGACTCGTCGGGGCTCTCGGCGAGACTATAGGAAATTTCTGCGAAGACGGATAGCCTAACGGCCATCCCACCACTTCGGGCTTCCTGATCCGCCACTACTTCGCTTCTGCTGGGCCACCTACCATACGGTCTACCACCAGCCTACTCCTCCGGTCGAACCCATTGGACCCTCCCATCCGGGCTTCTCTGATGCTGCTAGGACGACCCTCTACCTTTCTCCCTCCTGCCCTCTCTCTCCTTCACTCCCACCTCCCCGCTCTACTGGCGCTGAGCACCTGCTCCCGCATGGGTTGCAGAAGATAGTGCTAGCCTTTCCTCCTTTCCCCACAAGAACCACCTATCTCGGCTCGCACTCGCATGCTTCCCCTCGCGCAGGCAGCATAAGGCGCGCGGTTACGGTTTTATCAACCTTAGACTTTATACAAAACCTCACGGCGACGGCGACCCCGACGGCAATTGCTATTGCAACAATATAATTGCAACGCAAATGATATAATTGCTATCGCAACAATAAAGAGTTATGTATGAGAAGTTATCTATGAGAAGGAAAATAGTAGCAGTGGTGGCGCATAATGCCGGTTGTCCTACAAAGTTTATTAATAATCTTGTCCACATGATCATCCCACGTCACATTTTGTGAAAAATACACCGCCCAGTGATTTCAAGCTTTTTACCACTTCAATTTCTCAGTCATTTAATCAAATGGTGGGCAGCTGGACATGTCTGTGGCGGGAGTGAAATAAAACAGCCTTCTTTTATTAATGTTTAGCTTTAGGGAGTTCATTTGAGCCCATGCATTAATTTCAGGCAATTCGCTGTTGACTCGACTACCTAATTCGGTGCATGGTTTGCTTGAACATAATAAATTCGTGTCATTAAAAAAAATTAAGGTATGAGGTTTAACGTGCCAAAACCACTTTCCGATTATGAGGCACGCCGCAGTGGAGGGCTCCGGAAATGTCGGCCACCTGGTGTTCTTTAACGTCCACCTAAATCTAAGTACACGGGTGTTTTCGCATTTCGCCCCCATCGAAATGCGGCCGCCGCGGCCGGGATCCGACTCCGCGACCAAGTCGTGTCATGAGCATAGATTATATAATCGGCCGTTTCATCAATATATACACTCTAATTAATATACGGTATGAATAGAAACAATCCCAGGATCCTTCCCTGCGGTACACCAGTTTTAATCGATTTGTTTGAGGAATGTTTTCCTTCAGTGGACAACAAATTGCGTACGGTATAGCTCATCATCATCATCAGCCTAGTTACGCCCACTGCAGGGCAAAGGCCTCTCCCATACTTCTCCAACTACCCCGGTCATGTACTAATTGTGGCCATGTTGTCCCTGCAAACGTCTTAATGTCATCCGCCCACCTAACTTTCTGCCGCCCCCTGCTACGCTTCCCTTCCCTTGGAATCCAGTCCGTAACCCTTAATGACCATCGGTTATCTCCCCTCCTCATTACATGTCCGGCCCATGTCCATTTCTTTTTCTTTATTTCAACTAAGATGTCATTTACCCGCGTTTGTTGCCTCACCCAATCTGCTCTTTTCTTATTCCTTAACGTTACACCGATCATTCTTCTTTCCATAGCTCGTTGCGTCGTCCTCAATTTCAGCAGAACCCTTTTCATAAGCCTCCAGGTTTCTGCCCCATATGTAAGTACTGGTAACACACAGCTGTTATACATTTTCCTTTTGAGGGATAGTGGCAACCTGCTGTTCATTATTTGAGAATGCCTGCCAAACGCACCCCAGCCCATTCTTATTCTTCTGGTTATTTCAGTCTCATGATCCGGATCCGTGGTCACTACCTGCCCTAAGTAGATGTATTCCCTTACCACTTCCAGTGCCTCGCTACCTGTCGTAAACTGCTGTTCTTTTCCGAGACTGTTAAACATTACTTTAGTTTTCTGCAGATTAATTTTCAGACCCACCCTTCTGCTTTGCCTCTCCAGGTCAGTGAGCATGCATTGCAATTGGTCTCCTGAGTTACTGAGCAAGGCAATATCATCAGCGAATCGCAAGTTACTAAGGTATTCTCCATCAACTTTTATCCCCCATTCTTCCCACTCCAGGTCTCTGAATACCTCCTGTAAACATGCGGTGAATAGCATTGGAGAGATCGTATCTCCCTGTCTGACGCCTTTCTTTATTGGGATTTTGTTGCTTTCTTTGTGGAGGACTACGGTGGCTGTCGAGCCGCTATAGATAGCTTCCAGTATTTTTACATATGGCTCATCTACACCCTGATTCCGTAATGCCTCCATGACTGCGGAGGTTTCGACTGAATCAAACGCTTTCTCGTAATCAATGAAAGCTATATATAAGGGTTGGTTATATTCTGCACATTTTTCTATCACCTGATTGATAGTGTGAATATGGTCTATTGTTGAGTAGCCTTTACGGAATCCTGCCTGGTCCTTTGGTTGACAGAAGTCTAAGGTGTTCCTGATTCTATTTGCGATTACCTTAGTAAATACTTTGTAGGCGACGGACAGTAACCTGATCGGTCTATAATTTTTCAAGTCTTTGGCGTCTCCTTTCTTATGGATTAGGATTATGTTAGGGTTCTTCCAAGATTCCGGTACGCTCGAGGTTATGAGGCGTTGCGTATACAGGGTGGCCAATTTCTCTAGAACAATCTGACCACCATCCTTCAACAAATCTGCTGTTACCTGATCCTCCCCAGCTGCCTTCCCCCTTTGCATAGCTCCTAAGGCTTTCTTTACTTCTTCTGGCGTTACCTGCGGGATTTCGAATTCCTCTAGGCTATTTTCGCTTCCACGATCGTCGTGGGTGCCACTGGTACTATATAAATTTCTGTAGAACTCCTCAGCCACTTGAACTATCTCATCCATATTAGTAACAATATTGCCGGCTTTGTCTCCCAACGTACACATCTGATTCTTGCCTATTCTTAGTTTCTTCTTCACTGTTTTTAGGCTTCCTCCGTTCCTGAGAGCCTGTTCAATTCTATCCATATTATAGTTCCTGATGTCCGCTGTCTTACGCTTGTTGATTAACTTAGAAAGTTCTGCCAGTTCTATTCTAGCTGTAGGGTTAGAGGCTTTCATACATTGGCGTTTCTTGATCAGATCTTTTGTCTCCTGCGATAGCTTACTGGTTTCCTGTCTAACGGCGTTACCACCGACTTCTATTGCGCACTCCTTAATGATGCCCATGAGATTGTCGTTCATTGCTTCAACACTAAGGTCCTCTTCCTGAGTTAAAGCCGAATACCTGTTCTGTAGCTTGATGCGGAATTCCTCTAGTTTTCCTCTTACCGCTAACTCATTGATTGGCTTCTTGTGTACCAGTTTCTTCCGTTGCCTCCTCAAGTCTAGGCTAATTCGAGTTCTTACCATCCTATGGTCACTGCAGCGTACCTTGCCGAGCACGTCTACATCTTGTATGATGCCAGGGTTCGCGCAGAGTATGAAGTCGATTTCATTTCTAGTCTCACCATTCGGGCTCCTCCACGTCCACTTTCGACTAACCCGCTTGCGGAAAAAGGTATTCATTACCCGCATATTATTCTGTTCTGCAAACTCTACTAATAACTCTCCTCTGCTATTCCTAGAGCCTATGCCATATTCCCCCACTGACTTGTCTCCAGCCTGCTTTTTACCTACCCTGGCCTTGAAGTCGCCCATCAGTATATTGTATTTTGTTTTGACTTTACCCATCGCCAATTCCACGTCTTCATAAAAGCTTTCGACTTCCTGGTCATCATGACTGCATGTAGGGGCATAGACTTGTACCACCTCCAATTTGTACCTCTTATTAAGTTTCACAACAAGACCTGCTACCCTCTCGTTAATGCTATAGAATTCCTGTATGTTACCAGCTATTTCCTTATTAATCAGGAATCCGACTCCTAGTTCTCGTCCCTCAGCTAAGCCCCGGTAGCACAGTACGTGCCTGCTTTTTAGCACTGTATATGCTTCTTTTGTCCTCCTAACCTCACTGAGCCCTAATAAGACTTAATTTGTGCGCGACGCCTATCATGATTTATGATATCATGATTTATGAGGCCGAAGGCTTTTGAGAAGCTGACAAGGAAATTTATTCACCCGTAGGCATGCTTACAAAATGGCAGACAGGTACAAGTGAAACATTTTGGCGCACTATTTAAGCAAACTTGTTTGAAGTTAACCCTGAAGAAACTCCGTGGTTGCTCTGAAAGGTTTAGGAGATGTTGCGAAATTTCCTAAGCTGCGTGTGCATAATTTTATGTGAAAGCGATACTATAGTAAGCACTTCGTGCAGAGCGCCCTACTTTAATCTAATAGTGCAGGGCTAGCCAACAAAAGCGGCGCACATTGAAATACGCAATCAGAACTCGACTGGACACTCCAAGACCAAGCTTCTGCCTTCTTCTTTTCACTCAAGAAGATTTTTCTGAATAATGCCCTTGGTTTCAGCGGATGCCGAAGGAGAACAATTTATGAATGCAGAGAGTGCTAGTGCTGTCGCTTTGAGAGCTAGTTTCAATGTCGAAGCAGTGACGTAATAACAAAAATGTGATTAATGCTACTGCTAACACATTACGTATGTTTATATTAAGGATCGGAGGCGCACGTAAGGAGATGGGCAATGAACGAGACAAAAAGAAAAGAAAAAGAAAACAGTTTCGCCCAAAAGGCGATACATTGCCGAGAGCCAGGTTTTTCCGTTTCTCTCAAGGAGCTCTTTAAAACACCCTTGGTTCCGCTGAAGCTCATCAGACAATTGTTTTACAATGCGCGTCGCTGACAAGTTGGCACGACAAAGGACACGGAGTAAGCAATCCCTACGCAGTAGAACCTGCACCCTCGCCACTGCCAGGCGTATTACAATGAACGCTGACGTAATGAGGAGTGCCGCCACAGACGTTGCAGGCGTTGCACCTCGAATGTGTACAAGACGGGACCGAAGGCAAAATTGTTGACGCTTGTAAATCAAAGATTACAGGCCGTTCCACTCAGACCATAGTATGCCCGCCTCCATTTGTATGCAAACAGCTGCTCTGCGAGAGCGCTTGTTTGCGTGCACAATGAGGATGCCAGCAGCGCAAGGCAGATGTCTGTCCCGCCTCCGTTGCGTAGCCGATTGAGTGGAGCGCGAAGTTTCGTCCACTTACGTGCTCGAGAAACTGTGGCACGACGAATTTCGGCCATCGGAGTGCGCGAAACCAAAACTGCGAGGTATTTAAGTGAGCGTATTATCGTCATGGATAAATTGAAGCGAGCTCTCTGTACAAGCCATATAAACTTTTGGATCTTTCAAAATTCGATTACCCGCGAAACTGTGGGACGACGGATTTCGGTCATCAGAGCGCGCGAAACAGAAACTGGGAAGCTGCGGCGAGCGTAAAGCCGCGCCCCTCGACGCAGGCGTTCTGCTTACGTCGTCGAGCTGCGAGCAGCCTGCGCTCTGCGGCAGCGAGGAGCACGGAACTGCAGCGCGCTGGCTGCAAAGCTGCTGGGTGACGTAAGCAGGACGCCTGACTCGAGGGGCGTGGCTTTACGCTCGCCGCAGCTTCCCAGTTTCGGTTTCGCGCGCTCTGATGGCCGAAATTCGTCGTCCCACAGTTTCGCGGGTAATCGAATTTGTAAAGATCCAAAAGTTTATATGGCTTGTACGGAGAGCTAGCTTAAATTTATCCATTATAATAATGCGCCCACTTAAATAAACTTTTTAAAGCTAAATAATAATAGTTTGTTAATCATCCACTTATTTTCGCGTATCACCTGTCACCCTGTGGTCGCCGCCACTGGCATCTTGTCTCTGAAAGAACCGCCCGTTTATTTCGGAACGGCTATATTTAAATATCAATTAAAGTCTTCGTAGGAGTGCTACTCACCCTGAGAGAGAGAGAGATAGAGAGAGAGAAGGATGCATAGAAAGGCAGGGAGGTTAACCAGAGACAGTTCCGGTTGGCTACCCTGCATGGGGGCTAGGTTGAAGGGGGGATAAAAAGAGAAAGAGAGCGGAAGGGGCAGATAGAAAGAGAGGCAAGCACGACTAAACCGCGTACACTACACAGTGATAGGGGGCGGCGTTCTTACAGTCTATCGTAAAGCCCTGCGTACCATAGGAACCTTATTAACGCGAGTAGAGCTGCTGCGGATCAATGACAGTGGCACTTCGCTCCTCGAAGGGGCAGCAAATGCGTCGAGTTAGCTCCTGAACAGCACTACGCAACGTGGTGAACGCGTTTAAATCACGGATTCGGGACCTCAAAGAGGTTAGACATGATGCTAACGCATTTCTCTCGCATCTACCCTTAAATCGTCACTGAACTCTTCGTCGTCAGTTGCTCGTCTGACACATTTCAAACTTTGTCGCATTGTCAATAACCATCATTGTCAGCGCAAATGTTTTTAACGCGGTATCGTTAAGGACCCCTTGTCGCAGAAAATCCGGTGTCGGCCTCTGTGCGTTTAGCAAAAGTTTACTTCAACAAGAGACGATACGAACACTGAGTCTGAATCACGGCACAATTCCACCAGGATGATAACAGATACAAAGTACGAAGCCTTGTACACACGGCACGTTTTCAAAAAAGTGTCGGAGTCAACACTCACTAACACATAACCACATAGACTCACGGAAACACACCGTTACAAATAAATCGGCGTCCCTCGTCGGCGTCCAGCGCCCAGCGGCGGAAAGATTTTTGAACCACCCATACCCAGGCCCTTCATGCCGCGCAAGGAAGTTACTGAACCAATTGAATTTCTCAAGCTAAAATACATAGAAAAATCGTAAAGTACGACTTACAGACCACCTACAGACATGATATTGTTGGATTGTAATTTGGCTATACGAGGAAGCATAATTCTGTTAGGCGAAAACTCAAGGAAACCCTTTTGCAGCGTTTTACCTCACATAGACCGGCGACGGTGTCCGCCATTTGAGCGCGCCGGTGCGTGAGCATCTTGGAGGCCACGTAGCGGCACGCCAGGTTCCTTGCAATACCTCCAGATGGCGCTCGCCCCCGCCTCATCGCGGACCAGACAAGAGGTCGCGTTTCTACCAGAATGCCCACCTACGTGCATAGCGTTCGCGGCCAGCGTTTCCCAGTAAACATTACTGTTACATAAGCTCCAGTTGGCGGGAAGCGTGAGACGCTCTCAGGGATCTTTGAACGCTATCGCGTTCCGCTCTTAAAGGCGTAGCTTACGCGTCCTGCAATTTTTATGCGAAGCATATTACGAGAGCTCAACCCAGCTCCTCAGGCGCGGCGGTGTCGCCATGAAACCACGTGACACCGTGACGTCACGAAAGAGGAGAAGTGGCTTTGGCTCAACTCTTGCAAGACGGGCTGGGTGGGAATCGAACCAGGGTCTCCGGAGTGTGGGACGGAGACGCTACCACTGAGCCACGAGTACGATGCTTCAAATCGGTACAAAAGCGCCTCTAGTGAATGCGGTGTTGCCTTAGAAACGAGCTGTTTCTAAGGCGTGCGTCTCTTGCTCAGGCGCACATTTCGTTGCCGCGCCGAACGCTGCTTTGCTCGACGCTCACCGCGTCCAATGCGGGGCGCATAGTCGCTGCCCTGTAGCCCATTGTCTTACACCCCTTGGCGGGTCGACGGGAACGCTGTCGCGTTCCACTCTTGAAGGCGAAGCAGTAATGCATGAGTTGTTTCTTCGTCTAGCCGAACCAAATATAGCCAAGCAACAGCAGTTCACCAGGCTAAACAGTGGTTCAACAACTAAAATAAAGGCTAGTATGCTTCGCATCCTGGGCTTAACCTTACCTAAGCCACAGCCATTTTTTTTTATTTTCACAAAAAACTAATGTGTCGATATTGTTTCTGTGTTGTATGAAGCCGGAAGCGAACGCAGCAAAGGCACCAAGTGAAGAGTTTTTTATAGTAGATATGCTAAGAGGAGGAATAACTTATGCCACGTGGCAATGGAGTAGCATAAAAAAAAACGAAAGGCTGAATCAGGGTCTGCTTTACTCCTTTTGGCTCACTAGGGCAAAAAAAGGGCATGCATGAACTTGCGCGCATAATGCATGAGTTTCGAAACGATAGTCCATCAATGAAGCCCGGAAGAAACCAAAGAACCCGAAAGGAAGCATATAAGTTCTCAGTAAAGTGCATTATGCATGCAACTTCACAGCCGCCATTTGTGAGTGACACTACGGTCTTCAGAGAAAACAGTACGGCGACTGCCTTGGGATAAAATAATTGAAAAAGACAGCAGTGATATGTTGCGTTCAAGATTGGAGCGATGCCTTATTTTTATTTTGTTAAGTGCATGAAAGATGTTGGCGCCTCGTAGAAGCACCGGCTTCTGTTTTGCTACGATGTGCAATAAAAAGAGAAACACTCAGAAAAATAAAGCCATAGCGATAAAAAAATACATTTTCATCTCACGGCAAGGTGGACACGTTTTGGTATGTTTGATGTTGTACACCATTCCACTATTCAACGTATAAAAACCCGAGCGCGTGGGCAAGCCTTCGCGAGCAAGAGATGCCTATTTACATTTTGAAAAGAAAAGAATGCGAACAAAAATGGCCCGCCAGGAAAGACAATACGCTTGAAGAAAAGGCGACACGAAGACGGTTTTCTTGTGTACAGTGTTCGTTTCTGATTTCAGATACGCGACGGTGATATTTCGCCGCCCGCCCACCCATCTTTCTACTTCCGTATGCGGTCGCTTTCTCGTATGTTTCCCCTATAGACGGTGGCTTGCTGTGCAGATCAGAGAAGGTCGACATTATGTAATTGGGAAATGCGTCACGTGTCTGGTTGTACGGGCTTCCGCAAAATGGTGGCACCCGCCTCTGTAGCCCGGTTGTTACGGCGTTGCGCTGCTGAGCCTGAGATTCGCCGGTTCGATCCCCACCCTCGCAAGCCGAATTCCGACTGGGGAAGAACGCAAAAAACGCTCGGGTAGCGTGCGCTGGGTGCGCGTTAAAGAATCCAAGGAGGTCGAAATTAAAACACGAGTTCCGCACAATGGCGTCCCCTATAAACCATTGACCAATTCCGGGATGATGCTGTTGGGCAGAAAAGAAAGCAAGAAAAAGAGTACAGGACAAACAAGAATATACACTGTAAAAAGCTTGCATAATCTAGTTTTCGCTGGTGTTGTTCTTGCTCTGCACATTTTTTCCGTCGTTCAATGAAAATTTGTTTTTAGAGCGAAGCTGTATATGGCTGATCGATTCGTCCATCTGTCTGTCGCTTGTACGCCGAAAGCGCCTCAGGCGCCACTCCATGCGCATGCACGAAAAAAGAGAGAGAGAGGTTTGCGATTGGCTGCGCCAGTAGTGACATCGTTGCTTCAGGCGAGCGTGCGCCCAGCAGTTTCTCCCCGGCTTCGCAATGGGTTGGCCACACGTCATACGCACTCCTGAGGAACAGGCAGCTTTCGACCAGCAACGCCGCGAGCAGAACCGGGAACGAGCTCGACTACGCTGTGCCGACGCAGCAGCCCGGGCACAAGAACAGGCTCGTGGCGCCGAGCGTAAGCAGCAACTGCACACCGAGGATCCGGCAGGCTACCAAGCCGTCGTTTAATGAACCGTCGGGTTTAACCCAGTGAAACACCGGGGCCGCACGTTTCAACTTCGCTGGTTAAACATCTGCATGGAGTGCTTGGGGCGGTGATTTTTTTCTATAACTTTTAACCCCTATTATGTACGCGCATTTATCAGATATATTTGTTTTGAACTCCCTCCCCAGTTCATTTTGGCTTCTGGGGTCCCTTTTGTATAATTCTTGTGTATTGTATTCTCTTTCGTTATGAATAATAAGCTGATTGGTTCTGTAGTATATTTTTCTCTCAAAACGCATTTCTAATAAATTCTTCTCCCCTCTTTACAATTGTCCGCAATGTTAAACCTGATAATCGTCTTTAACTGCTTGTTATTCGACAACTTTGTATTTAGTTATTGTTACAGGTATTTCTTTTTAACACCTTAGCATTATTAGGCGAATTCACACAATTTCTGAGGCCAGCTACTTAACTACGTATGTTTGTATCTAACCATATTCCACCTACCTGGGTCACTGGGTAGTCCGTGGGTGAATGGTTAGCGCATTTAGGGGCTGTGCTGAGGGAACAGGGTTCGAAACCAACCATCGGTACGTGCCAATAAATTTGTGCTAGTCTTCAATGAACCTCTCTGATGCCAACTTGGCTCATTGGGTATGTACGAGTAGGTGCGCGCCGCTTTTCGATGAACGTTTTTGACGCCAGCTTGGGGAACTAGGTATATATGGGCCACTGGAAATGTGCGGCTTCACAGGGGCGAACAAGATCGCTTAAATGCTGAGCGGAATCGAAGCAATATCACGGGAGTTCCTCAAGGACAGCAACCCGACGGTTTAGCAGGCGGCGCCACAAATGAACTGGGTATGTGCCGCTCTTCAGTGAACCTCTTGCCAGCTTGGGTCACTTTGTATGTGCCACTGAGTGCACGACAAGCCTGAGAGCGATTCTCAGCGTATGCAAGCACCTGGGCGCCACGCTTCTCGTCTCGGAGGCCACGCGCATATTTCTCGGCAGTGCCGCTAGATGGCAAAGCGAGTCCAAAACAAAAATGGTGAGAGAGGAGCCCGGTTGCCGCATGACGCGCTTGTCAGCGTTCGCATGGACTGGCGCGCCTTGCATTTCGGAGGCCAAGCGCAGGCTTCGCGGCAGCGGCGCTAGATGACGCGGAGGGTTCTTAATGAAGCACGAAAGCGGAATGCCACTGCAGTGCACGTCTAATACATAACTTGTTTCAATGGTGGCATTACTTTGTGTCACTATGTCGATTCAATGCTAAACGGGCTCTCATCGACAGTCATCGCGAGGTGGGTTCCGCAGATATTATTTATTAATTAATTTATTTATACAGCTGCCTACAGCATCAGCAAGGGGTAGTAATGTAGGAGGGCATAGCCATTAAAAGTACACTTATCAGAACACACGATATTCGGAGCACATTAGCAGTGCATTTAGGGAACATATGAGTCCCGTAATTAGAAAACCACCCCGTCTGGTGCCTGCGTGCACCACCGATTTCGTAAAGCAATGAAGGGGGCTGGTTGGTGAACATTCATGATTATATTGCGCTTAGTGTTACACTGACGATTTTAAGTGAAGGACAGGACGTGGACGTACGTAGCGCTACGTGCGTCCACGTCCTGTCCTTCACCTAAAATCGTCAGTGTAACACTAAGCGCAATATAATCGTGAACCACCGATTGATCTGGGGCCCAATAAATGCTCATTCATCATCTTCATACAGAGCATATATGACAAAACAACTATCATACAATACATAACACGGACAATTGCTTTTTGAGACTTATTTTCGCAGCTCAATCACATGGAGTCCGCGTGAACATTTCAGACTACACGACAACCAAGTATTTATGGGCAATGCTACATCTGAAGAAGGCATCGTCTTACGCATCTCGGAGTAGTGGCGCATGAGACGATGGCGGTGTCACGTGTGAGAAGCAGGTGCTATCGCAGTAAACGAAGTCAAATCAGGAGGAATCGCTGAGGATTTCTGGGTCTCTTTTTTTTTTTACTGACGGGACTCTGGCAGTCGGTCAAACGCAAGTTGAAGGCACTGAAACGACTAACATTTTCCCCTTTGATTTGTATCATATGTCTAGTGTGTCAATGTCGAAAAATAATGGATGAACGTTGAAGTAACCGTGACAGCGCAAGTGAGCACATCGCGCTGGTGGAAGAAGGGATTGGATGCACTTTACTTTTATACTACGAATTTCCGGAAAGTGCTACCACTGAACATTCGTTGCGCCTGACCCCAAGTTTGTGTACTAAATAAAAAAAGTTTTGGGACGCGCCGTTGCTTGATTACCCGCTACGTTAGATTTCTCGTGTGTCATTTTGACGGCGCAGTGCCAGAGCGAATTAACACTCAATACAGGGCATAATCTTGTGGATCGTTTTCTAGTAGTTGAGGCAAAGGAAGAAATGTGCCTTCTAATGGTAAACGCTATACATTCTCAATGATGCGGATGCCAGTGACCGCCGTGAAGAAACATTAGTGACTGCAGAATAATTACTGTAGCTCGAGCATAGAAGTAATTCTGGCGATGCTGCAAGTATCCCGGATGCCGAATATTAATGAATAAATTGCGAGGACTAACGTACCAATACTCCGCAGTGGATTATGCGGAGCACTGTGGGGCGAGTAAAGAGGAAGGTTGAGAATTAATTTTGACCCATTGGGGTTCGTTTAGGTGCACCAGTGGTACATAGGAACCTTTTTGCATTCCGCGGATCTGCTGAAAATTGGTAACTAAAGACAGCTAGGAAAGCACATTCGGTCCATTATATTTTTTTATGGTCACATCCAGCGACGTTGTCACCCCTAAATACAGTGTTTGTATTAGCATTCTACACTGCAATGCGCAATCTGCGCGTGCTATGCATGACCAGTTCACTACACTTTTCAATTATTGTTCTTTACATCTTTAAGTTATCGGGATTACGGAGACGTGGTATGCGTCTGAAAACGAAGTAATGCGCCTGCCTGCCTGGTTACAACACCTTCTTTGTCAACAGACCTTGTCGACGCGGTAGGGGCGTGTTGCAGCTTGTGTCAGAGCGCTTATCGGGCAGCTTGCTCGACGACTTTTCCATAGCTACCGAAGATTATGAAGTTCTAGCACGGCAGTGTGGAAAATGCGTGTTTGTCGTTGTATACCACCCACCAGCTGGAAACACCAACACTTTTTTTTCTTTTTTGGAAAACTTTTTCTGCTTTGTGTCAGTGAACGAACTGCGTTACCATGGGAGGAGACTTAAACATGATGTTTTTACGCCACACACCGAAATCTTCTGAATTGCTAATGGTTCTCGAGTCATATCACAGTACTAATGTTATTACTGAACCTATACACGCATCGGCCATCCCTCTAATAGTTTGATAGATGTATTTATAACAAATTGCTCTGAACATTGTACAGATTCAGGTGTGATTCTCACTAGTTTAGGTGACCATTTACCAATTTATATGTTCTGCCATTTTAATCACTGCTTTAAAGATACACATCAGGCTGATACATTTCTCGTACAAGAAATCAACGGTAAATCATTAGAGGAATTTCGCGCGAAAATTGAGAATATAATTTGGAGCTCCATGCTTGAAGTAACTGATGCAAACAACGCTTGCAATACGTTTATAAGCATTCTGAAGGAAGCATATACTTGCTGTTTTCCGTTTAAACAAGCAAGAAGGTCCACTAAGATATGCAAGCCATGGGTTACGAATGAGTGTCTCAAAATGATTCGCGAGAAAAATTCATTATATTGCTACGGAATAGTATTACCGATGACGAAGAGGCGAGCGGTAAGAAGACGACGACAACGATTGGAGGCTTGCGCGGGCTGTTGCCTCTTGGCCAAGTGCGGCGTATTACGTTGTAAATATACTTGTATATAGCTTTTCATTTGCGTCTTCTTACGTAACATATCTGGTGGAGGTGGACGTTCCCTGTACCTCGTCACGGAGCTTCGCAGTGGACGGTACGTCGAGCCTAGCTTCATGGCTCCCGGCGATGACAATTCGACTCAGCCGCCTCCGACCCCTCCTGCCACTTCGACGGCCTACATCTCTCTCCCTGCTCCTCGTGATCCTGGCGTATTCTCGGGCAAAGATGGGGACGACGTCGACGACTGGATCAGCCTGTACGAACACGCCAGCCGCAATAACCGGTGGGACCCTACTATCATGCTCGCCAATGTAGTCTTTTACCTCGGTGGCACACCTCGAGTTTGGTTTCGGACGCACGAAGAGGAGCTCACCAGTTGGGATTCGTTCAAGCAAAAGCTCCGAGACTTGTTCGGCAACCCCTACGGTCACAAACTTGCCGCGCAGAAGGCGCTTTCCGGCCGTGTGCAGACGTCAACAGAGCCCTATGTCACGTACATTCAGGACGTCTTGGCTCTGTGCCGCAAAGTTGATGCACACATGCCTGAGTCAGACAAGGTATCCCACATCCTCAAAGGCATTGCCGATGACGCCTTCAACTTGCTCGTATTCAACAACGTCGCGACGGTGGATGCTGTTATCAAAGAGTGCCGCCGCCTGGAACTCGCTAAAAGCCGACGTATCGATCAGCAGTTTGCCCATTTGCCCAACACCCCAGCGACTTCTTCCTGTGCCGACGCTCCTCGTCCCAACAACACCGGCGATATTACCAAGATCGTTCGGCGTGAGATTGAGGCCGCCTATCCGGCTGCCTTCGACTCCAGCCCCACCAACGCACCGGCAGTCACGGTTTCCCTGATCCAGGCAGTTGTCCGCCAGGAGTTCGAAAACATGGGCCTTCACACCATCTGCTCGGCCCATCACCCTGATACCCATCCGGCTTCTTCGATTCCGCCCCGTCCCGCATCGTCTTACCCACCACGTTTCCGCAACCCAGCTGAATGGCGCACTGATGACGACAAGCCCATTTGTTTTCACTGCCGTCGCATCGGGCACATTTCTCGGCACTGTCGAAGTCGCTGGACTTCCCCGACCCGGTCTGCTTATACTGCCTATTCTCGCCCCTCGGGTGGCCCTTCTCGTCCTTATGCCGCACGCTCCGATAATGCCGCCACTGACTCTCCTGCACCGAACCGCCCCTATTCTCGTTCACCTTCGCCCCAAGGACGACAATCTCGCTCTCCCCAGCCCCGTCGCTCCTTTTCGCCGACTCCCTTCGGATGCCGCTCCCAGCCGGAAAACTGAATGATGCAGCGCATCGAGGTGACGCTGCATTGCTCCCTGCGCCGCCAAATCCTCCACTGACGTTGCCCACCCATCTGAACCTTCTTGACGTGCAAGTCGACGGTGTTCCTGTATCTGCTCTTATAGACACTGGGGCGCATTTGTCGGTAATGAGCGCGGACTTTCGTACCCGCCTGAAAAAAATAATCACGCCCGCCACGACGCTTGTTGTCCGTGTCGCCGATGGCGGAACAGCCCCCGTAATTGGTATGTGTGCCGCCCGCGTCTCCTTCGCCGATCGCTCAACAGTCGTGCTATTCACAGTCATCGCCCACTGTCCCCACGACATCATCCTCGGCTTAGACTTCCTCTCCGCACATTCTGCTCTCATTGATTGTTCCGCCAGTACTCTCCGCCTTGACCTGCCTGTTCTGGATCCCGCTGAACCACACCCCAGTCGCCTCAGTTCCGTCGACTTTGTTCGCTTGCCACCTACGGCACTGACTTACGTTGACCTAGTGTCATCCCCACCAGTGCCCGACGGTCACTATATCGCGGCTCCTATACAAGACGTCCTCCTTACACACGGGATCACGGTACCTCATACCGTTTTATCTATTACGGCTAATTGCGTCTGCCTGCCAGTGGTCAATTTTGGCTTGACGACACAAGTGCTGCCACGCGGGATGTCTCTGGCCCAGCTTTGCTCATTCGAAGATCACTCAATAGCATCTATTGAGGTAGACAGCAATTCAGCCGATCCTCCTCTGCCATCTCAGTCGACAACTTGCACCATCGCCGACTTACAGAAAATGATTGCGCCCGACATGCCGTCCGAGCACGCTCGTGAGCTCTACCGCGTTCTGTTTTCCTACAACGATATTTTTGACTTTAACGATCGTCCTTTGGCCCAAACTACAACTGTTAAACATCGCATTAATACCGGCGATGCCCCTCCTATTCATCGCCGCCCGTATCGAGTGTCACCGGTTGAGCGTCAAGTTATTCACGCTGAAGTTCGCAAAATGCTTGCCAATAACATCATAGAACCGTCATGTAGTCCATGGGCGTCACCGGTTGTACTGGTAAAAAAGAAGGATGGCTCATGGCGCTTTTGCGTGGATTATCGGCACCTTAACAGGGTTACCAAAAAGGACGTGTATCCCCTACCTCGGATCGATGACGCCCTTGACTGCCTCCATGGTGCTCGCTACTTCTCTTCTATTGACCTCCGCTCCGGCTACTGGCAGATTGCTGTGGACGACCTCGACCGCGAGAAGACTGCTTTTGTAACTCCGGACGGTCTCTATCAATTCAAAGTGATGCCGTTTGGTCTATGTAACGCTCCTGCCACTTTTGAACGCATGATGGACTCCCTTCTTCACGGTTTCAAATGGTCCACATGCCTGTGCTACTTGGACGACGTCATAGTATTCTCCCCAACGTTCGCTACGCACCTCGAGCGCCTCTCGGCAGTCCTGGACGTTTTTCGTCGCGCCGGTCTGCAACTGAACGCATCGAAGTGCCAATTCGGCCGTCGCCAGATTACCGTCCTTGGGCACCTCGTTGACGCGAACGGAGTGCAACCGGACCCAGGCAAGATCCATGCTGTTACGCACTTTCCTGTTCCGAAGTGTGTCAAGGATGTGCACAGCTTCATCGGCCTTTGTTCCTACTTCCGCCGTTTCGTCCAAAATTTCGCGGCCATAGCACGACCACTAACCGAGCTTTTGAAAAAAGACGCCCCTTTCCAGTGGGGCGATAACGAGGCCTCTGCATTCTCGCATCTAATCGACGTTCTCACAACGCCTCCCGTTCTGGCCCATTTCGATCCTTCTGCGCCTACCGAAGTTCGTACTGATGCCAGCGGTCACGGAATTGGCGCAGTACTGGCACAACGCCAGCGCGGCAACGACCGTGTTATCGCTTACGCCAGCAGGCTCCTCTCACCCGCGGAGCGCAACTATTCCATCACTGAGCGTGAGTGTCTGGCCCTAGTTTGGGCAGTTGCGAAGTTCCGCCCATACTTATATGGCCGACCCTTTTCCGTTATCACAGACCATCACGCGCTTTGTTGGTTATGCTCATTGAAAGACCGTTCAGGAAGACTTGGTCGCTGGGCCTTACGCCTCCAAGAATATTCTTTCTCTGTCACCTACAAATCTGGCCGACTACACAAGGACGCTGACTGCCTGTCTCGCTACCCGGTAGACGAGCCTGACGACGCCGACAGTAGTACCGCCGACGGCATTTTCTCTGTGTCTACCTTCGCTAACATCGCCGATGAGCAGTACCGAGACCTATCGCTGCGAGTACTCATCGAGCGTCTGCGCTCTACACCTACCGACGCATCCGTTCGCCGATATGTCCTCCAGGGCGGCATGCTGTACCGAAGGAACTTCCTCCCTGACGGATCTGATCTTCTTCTTGTCGTGCCAAAACATCTACGACAGACTGTGCTCTTTGAGATGCATGACGCACCTACTGCAGGACATCTTGGCGTAACCCGCACGTACGACCGCGTCCGCCGCCGCTTCTATTGGCCTGGTCTCGCTCGCTCCGTCCGACACTATGTTGCTGCCTGTGATACCTGCCAGCGTCGGAAAACACCTCAGGTGCTACCTGCCGGTCATCTCCAGCCGATCACTGTCCCTGTGGAACCGTTCTTTCGTGTTGGATTAGACCTCCTCGGCCCCTTTCCCACGTCATCCTCTGGGAACAAATGGGTAGCCGTCGCAACTGACTACGCCACCCGATACGCTATCACGCGGGCTCTCCCTACCAGTTGCGCCACTGACGTCGCGGACTTTCTCGTGCGGGACATTATCTTATTTCATGGCGCCCCGCGACAGCTGCTCACTGACCGTGGTCGTAACTTCCTCTCGACAGTTATCGCCGACATTGTACGTTCCTGCTCCACTCAACACAAGCTGACTACCTCATACCATCCTCAAACCAATGGCCTGACAGAGCGGTAAAACCGTACTCTTACCGATATGCTGTCAAAGTACGTTTCCAAGGACCACCGCGACTGGGACATCGCCCTTCCTTACGTCACATTCGCTTATAATTCTTCCCGGCACGACACCGCCGGATTTTCTCCCTTTTATCTGCTCTACGGTCGCGAACCGACCCTGCCCCTTGACACGGCACTTCCTCCTACTTCGATCTCAACAAGCGAGTATGCGCGCGACGCCATCGCTCTCGCCGACCATGCACGCCAGCTTGCCCGTGCTCGACTGACCGACTCGCAAACCACTCAGCAGCGTCAGTACAACGCCCGCCACCGTGACGTACACTTTTCGCCTGGTGCGCTCGTGCTCTTGTGGTCGCCCTCTCGTCACGTCGGACTTTCACAAAAGCTCCTTTCGCGATACACAGGGCCCTACCGCGTGCTGCGCCAGATGACGCCTGTGACGTACGAAATTGCCCCTGTGAGCTCAACCTCGTCATCTACTGTGGCACCTAGTGATGTCGTGCACGTCAGTAGGCTCAAGGCCTACTACACTGTTTCCAAGTCCGGCCTTTAGTCGCTCCGGGACGGCGCTTTTGCCGCCGGGGGTAGTGCTACGGAATAGTATTACCGATGACGAAGAGGCGAGCGGTAAGAACACGACGACAACGATTGGAGGCTAGCGCGGGCTGTTGCCTCTTGGCCAGGTTCGGCGTATTACGTTGTAAATATACTTGTATATAGCTTTTCATTCGCGTCTTCTTACGTAACAATATGCTCATGGTTATATTGCGCTCAGTTTTACAAACACTGAGCGCAATATAACCATGAACGTTCACCAACTAGCCCCCTTCATTGCTTTACAATATATCATTATATGCTAAATTCGTGGAAACAAAGGCCATTAATGATCTTGCAGCATTAAAAGAATGCCACAATGGTGTAACTAACTTTGGAAAAACAAAAAAAAACGTGCATACTTTGAACATCGGTTTAATCAAGCAAACGGTCGAAGCGAAACAGCCTGGCGTGAACTTAACAAGCTTTTAAGACCAGACTTTGAAGATGAGTTGGAAGTTACTGTGGGTGGCAAGTCGTTAAGGGGCGAAGAGCTAGCAAACAGCTTTAATGACTACTTTACTTGTCTAGCCTCAAGCAATTACAACAAAACAGCAATTTAATTATTGGGTGTACTAATCAATAAACATTCAGCCTTTTTTGAGCCAACGTCTCCGGAAGAGGTTTTTTTAGCTTTCATGTCCCTGAAAAACAGCAAAGCGTGTGATAGTGAGGGGCTGCAAATAACACCCAATAAACTTGTGCTCGATTTTCTGTCACCTGTCGTCACTCATATATTCAATATTGCTTTATCTACTGGAGTCTTTCCCAAAGCAATGCAATATGCCAAAGTTACTGTACTGTTTAAATTGGGGAACAAAAACGAATTTTCAAATTACAGACCAGTTTCAGTATTACCTGTAACTTCAAAAGGATTCGAAGAAAATTTTCTGTAAAAGAGTTACATCATTTTGCGAGAAACATTCTATCATATCCAAGCAACAGTTCGGTTTTTGAAAAGGAATGTCGAACACCACGGCCCTTTGTAACGTGTCGGTGGCTTGAAACACTCGCAGACGAAATTGAAGCCCGAAAATTGTGCCCGGCTTCACAAAAGTCTGAAGCAAGAAACCCAGGGTTTTGTTAGTACCTCACAATCGCGGTGCACCTCCGGTGAAAAAAAATTCTATTTTTCTGCGAGTTAATAACATGGTCTTAGATGTCCTATTAAATACGGTCATCCGGAAAAATAAAATTCATTTTTTGTTGTGGAAAGAAAGCCTTAAATGTACAGAGGAGCCAAGCAAGCAAGCAACACTGTTCCTCGTCTTCTTTCATAGAAAAAAAAAGAATCTTTTTCCGCGAGTTCAAAACATGGTCTTAGCATGTTCAATTAAAGGCGGCCATACGGAAAAATAAATTTCATTTTTTTGTTGTTCAAAGAAAGCTTTAAGTCTACCGAGGGGCCAAGTCTGCAAGCAACACCCTTCGTAGTCTTCTTACATCGCAAAAAAAAAAGAGTGTCTTTTTTCCGTGAGTTCTTGACATTGTCCTAGCATGTCATGTTAAAACAACTATTCGGAAAGATAGCATACATTTTTTGCGGTCGAAAGAAAGCCCTAAAAGTACTGAGGAGCCAAGTGAGCAAGCCAGCAAGCAACAATCTTCGTCTTCTTTCATCGAAAAAAAAAATTGCTTTGTAATTCAACTGCGCTATTCGAAGCGCTTTTAAAGGATCGCATTAAATATGGCATAAGGATAATAATTATTTTTTTACGTATTTATTTTTTTGCATTGCATCGTAATTGTACACAAAGGAACATTAACGAACAGCGCGACTCGTCGCCTTCTTCCACTGCAGTAGAGCTGCTTAGCGCAGTCACCGACTGGGGAAAAGACTTCGTTAAACAATGGATTCCGTTGCGATTTCCAGCTAGCAGTGGTAGAATCAGTGAACGGGTTTGGCTGCGCATAAAGAACACGTACCTTAAACACGCCCCAAACAATGACAGCGATCTCTAGGCACGTTTCTGCTATTGGGTCGATTTTTCTTTTCTCCACCGTGCTTTCCATTTACTCGTTACATTAAGCGTCAGAAAGCCTGGCGCCGCATACGCCCCACTTCTATAAACGCAGTCTCGTTCACAGCATTATCCGAGTGCGCCGGCAGGCACACCGACACGCGGTTATTTCAAGGGCCGGAGGGGATGCAGCATGCCTGTTTGCGCGAAGCGCACCTTCATTTGGGCCAAAGTAGCACGTCGGTGGTTCCAAAGAAAATGCGAATGTAAATGATCGTACGGCTGTTATTTCCATCGTATACGATACCACCAGGGCGATGTCAGTGGCGCTGTCTTTTATAGCTCTTCGTAGGGAATTTAAACAAACAACATTTTTTTTTTGTGCATGAGAAAATAAGTAATACTGCACCCTACTTTATCGACGCGCTTCTCGACGTGTGCAATGAAACGCAACGCCGTCTGAGTGCCACTGAAAGTCTCCTTACGCAGAGCTTCTTTTTAGCCTTTGTTGTGTCTCGGAGTAAACAGTTACTCCTTCCGTGGTTTCGCTCCCGCTGCAAACAGTCGGCCATTCCTTTTTCACTCGCCAGCCAGAGGGGTATAGAAACTAAAACGCGGGAAAACTTGACAATGCTTGAATTGTTGGTCATTTCTTCTGCTGCATAATTAACCGGTAGAAAACACGGTGCGGAGAAAAGGGTACGAAAGACGTGCCTAGGTTCCCAAACCTTGCATGTAGCGACGATCACTCTTTCGTTAGCAATGTTATCATAATTCATGAATGTCTACTTTGGTTCACGCGAGTAATTGCGATAGCGAATGCTCGTCTCGTGTGGTTTACTACAAAATGGGTCTGTTCGGTTAGCGACCGAATATTGTTGCGTTGTGGTGAAAGTGAATATTGAAGCAGTGCCGATACTACAAGTTAAGAGTCGCACTCTTTATTTCGTGAACTTAGACCCAGAAAAACACCGCTGGCTTTCAAAGCACATCGGCAGCGGCAAGAACGGTCGTCGCCCGATGAAACTTGAACTTGCACATACATGACTCAACGTACATTCTAGGCGTGCTTTCGTACATTGAATAATTGACAGCGGCATTCGCGAGGCGCGCCTAGTAGGACCAGACACCCGGGTTTTGCTGTGAAATTGTGACGATGTTCCAAGAAATTTTGGATAAGCGCGTCTCGCGGCATGCTGTAACCTAATAGTAATAGCAGTGGTAATTCAATGAAGAAACTAAGTCCAGCAGGAAGTATCACGACGATGCGTGGTAATATATCGGTTATATTTTGCGGGTGCTCCACTGAAAAGACCTTCAGGCTTATGTATCTCAATGGGGCGACTGGAATTCCCACTTAGAAATTAAATTATGGGGTTTTAGGCGCCAAAACCACTTTCTGATTATGAGGCACGCCGTAGGGGAGGACTCCGGAAATTTCGGCAACCTGGGGTTGTTTAACGTGTGCCTAAATCTAAGTACGCGGGTGTTTTCGCATTTAGCCCCCATCGAAATGCGGCCGCCATCGCCGGGATTCGATCCCGCGACCTCGTGCTCAGCAGTCCAACACCATAGCCACTGATCAACCACAGTGAGTTGGAATTCCCATTGGGAGGACCCCAATGATTCCCGCTTGACGGAACACTTTATGTAGAAACCAGAAGGCCCTGATGATCCTCTTAATTCAAAAGCTTGTAGACCACCAGCTACACTTTCTTAGATGAAATAAATAAATAAGTAAATAAAACCCGCGGGCCTAACCACACAGCAAGAAAGCCGGGGTGAAGTTGCTGGAATCGAAAGTCGGTTTAAGGCAAGAATCTACACTTAGAGATTAGCCTGTCTTATCCAATGGCCGACTTCCTTAAAAAGAAAAAAAAGAGAAAAAAAGTCGTCTTCGCTTAGTATACTCGCAGTAGTTACTCTCTAGTATCACACCCTAGATTGTGTCACGCACCCCAATTTTCAGAGTGAACTTCGAGAAATTATAAATGCAGTGCCCTTAATTTTCCCATCGCCGGGTCCTTATGGTAAGAAAAGAGGAATGTCAATCTGTTGTCACTTGGAAAAATAAAACTTATTGCTTCTGAGCTGCACTGGACCGGTAATGCTGGCTGTCGGGCGCCTTCTTAACACACTGGAGAACAGTAGAGGGTATGCCAGAAGTATGAGCAGCGAGAGAGAGAGAGAGAGAGAGAGCACAGGCACACGTTCACAACCGCTCCCTATCCCCGCATACGATCACAACAAGGGCTCACGTGCAACACAAGGAACCCCAATTCAAGTTACAGCCGCTTGTGGATGCGTGTTGTTTTCTTAAAAAAATATGAGAAATGTAGTCAGTGGATTTCTCGCTCTCTGCTGCGATGGGCTGTGAAATAGGTATTCGAAAATGGTGTGCTCTGATAATGGTCTTTGATGAAAGTGAGCTGGCGCCATTGGGAGTGGCCGTCCCTGCACACTGTAGCGAGGACGGGCACAGAGCTACCGCCGTTCCTCTACAGCTCGGGTGCTATTTCGTAACAAGATGTAGAGTTGGCGTAATAGGTTTATGTTCATCGCGGAGAGAGCTTTAAGTGCACCGGCACGCACATGAAAAAGGGAACTGGAAAAGCTGACCGGAGAAGCGCTACCTGTCTGCTTTTTCAGTTTTTTTTTATGTGTGCGCTGGTGCGCTTCACGATCTATTTATTAAGCTATTTCGTGCATTGCCAAATTCTTTTACGCTGGTGTGTTGAGCCAATCTAGGAAGGCGTAGCTGCTCTTAGGAGCCAGTCAGATTTGATAAGCTGGCGAACAGGAGAACATGACGGAGTTTGACAATTTCTTTTATTGACTGTATTTACGTAGATGTTGACGACTCTATGTGTTTGAATTGAGTATATGCGCCATTTTTGTATCTGATTTCAAATCAAATAATATCAAATCATGTTTACTTTTCCAAAGAACATTTGGAAGGAGGCCGAGCAAAAAGTGGAAGCTAGTCCACTTGACGAGGGTTCGCGCCCCCTTTTACAAGGCACAGCGAAGGTGACAAATAGACAAGCAAACAACAGAATCAAGTATACAGAACAAGATAATAACTAGTGCACAATACCACAGGGGTACAAATGAGAAGAAACATAATCTTATGAAGATTATGAACAGCCCAATCAAAACGCCCTCCTCGTCTGTAGGAGGTCACTTTTGGTGCCTTTAAAAACGAATAACATTGCCTACGCTCACCAACCTGTCTTATCAAATTGACTGACAAGAGGTGAGAAGCACGCTCAAATGGAGAGGGAATCGATGGGGCCCAATAAGTGAACTGAAAATATATTACCGGATGAAAAGGGTGGTGCCGGCGTCTGCGATTCGTCCGCTTTCCCTTACGTAGCTTGCGGTGGCTCGTCTAAAATTGCGACGGCGTGTAACGGACAGCTAAAATGCCGCTAAAACGAATCCTCAGCGAAGAAGAGCTGGCAGAGCAATGTCGTATACCT
Organism: Dermacentor albipictus; assembly: GCF_038994185.2. Taxonomy (NCBI): domain Eukaryota; kingdom Metazoa; phylum Arthropoda; class Arachnida; order Ixodida; family Ixodidae; genus Dermacentor; species Dermacentor albipictus. The sequence goes on from NC_091825.1 coordinate 89,896,766, forward strand.
GCCGACAGGGCTCGATAACGTTATACGGCCCCGCAAAAAGTTTTAATGCATGGAAATAATCCCATGCTCTCTGGCAGGTGCGAGTAGCCAGTGCGTGAGTGATCGGTGGCAGCGTTCTCCTATTCCTTTCGGAACAGGGCCCTCTGCGGCTATTGAGAAAAAAATATACTTTTGTTCGGCATATTAATTCATCCCAAACGCGAACACGTCACTTTGACGCAATGACTTTTCGCGGTTTTGTGACGTCGAGTCACAGACAGGTGAAGTGGGTGCAGCCTGAAACGTTTTGACAAAGAGCAGAGGGCTAATGGCGAAAAGGCGTCGAATCAGAAAAAAAGATATTTTTCTATTGTTCGGTCGAATCATGCACGATCAGCGTTTACACGTCATATTAGATCGGGAGCTATCACGGTTTCCGTGACGTCGCATGATAGACAGGCGAAGGGGGCGGTCCAAAAAAGCTTTTGACCGATGACGGAGGCCTCATTACAGAATCGGAATAGAAAAACTTGGAATAGTTTTATGTTATAGCGCCCATACAGTGTTCAAGCTTACCAGGGTGACTGTGGCGAGTGTCCGATTGCGCAAGTCATTCTGATTTCTTTTCTCGTGGGGAAATGTAATAATATTAGTAATAATGTTTATTTTTCATAATCACACTGATGAATGAAGCTGTAGGTAAAAGCTTGTCTCCGTAGAGGCAGCTTGACAAAGGCCCACAGCTGCATTTGTATAAAACAGTCAGCAGCGGAAATTACATTAACAAGCAGCACACAGAAAAAAAAAGAAGAAATACAGAGTATATTTTAGTTGCATAAACAGACAAAGCGCAGGAACGAGTATAAGAATAACCAGAGAAGCAATGCAATTGAAAAAACGTAGCATATGCAGTTTTCGCAATTCGATCGGTGGACACTACAGAAAATCTATGCCAGCTTTCGCAGATTTATTAAGTTGTGTAGGCATTATGAGGATAACTTATATATGGAATAAGTTGTTTTCGGGGTTGTCACTTTCCACATTTTTTATATCGTGTATGAAGCGATGTAATGTTTTGCTGTATATGTGAAATGTCATGTAAAAAATGTCGATATTCTTTCACTTCATGCCCAATCATTACAGTTAACTAAGTGTAGAGGTTGTGGTAATGTAAAATTCCAGCCTGCTGAAAGAATTTACCCCTATGGGCATCATACGGTAGGCTAAAAAAAGTATTCTCATATATTTTTTGCATAGCTAGGGTATAGTTTTTGCAATTTCGCAGAAGTTGTGGAGCCCTATACTGAGAAACAACAGGTGAGGAGTGAATAAAAAATTGATTTAAAAAGTAAAAGCATTACTTTAAATGGCAACACTGTTTTGCAGCGATATGTCATACTCACAACGCGCGATAGCTGGTTCAGCAGACTGTCAATATGTTCGTTCCAAAGCACATTGCTCGAAAACGTAACTCCCAGAAATTTTTTGTTTTACCAACTCAATTTCAGTAGCACCATGCGTAAGTTGCAAATTATCGTTATTGGCTTATTTCGTTTGTTCAATAAGATCGCATATGTTTTACTTATGTTTATGCTTAAGTTATTAAAACATGACCAGTGTTTCAGTTTCGCAAGAATCTGGTTCATTATTTTCTGGAGTGTTAAATGCCTTCAGCCCAAACAGATATGCTGACGTCGACGGCATATGGAATGTATGTAGCGTCGGGATAAACTCAGATTAGGTCATTTATGCAGGCTATAAAAAGAAGAGGCCCAAGGATGCTTCCCTGCGGTACTCCCTTAGAAATAGACTTTATCTCTGAGCAGTTCCTGTCGATCTCGACTACCAGTCTGCGATGATTTGGATAATTCTTTATTAAATCTAGCGGATGACCACGAATTCCATAGCATTGTAATTTCTGAAACAACGTAGAACGGTAAATATTATCAAACGCTTCAGTAAAGTCTACGTAAATACCTAGCATGCAGGACACGTTTGTTTTCAAACTGGGATAGACTGAACGTTTTTGCTCCATTAATGCCATTTATGCAGATCGGGGTTTTCTGAAACCAAACTCAGTATGTGAAATCAAATATGCTTTGCGAGGAATTGGTACAGCTGACGGTGTATAACTTTGTCCAACCCTTTCGAAAAAACTGCCAGTATAGATATGGGTCGATAGTTTCTAACATCGTTTTATCACTCTTCTTGAATAAAACACTGACTTTTGCTACGTGCATTGTTTCAGGAAAAACTGCACTCGACAAACAAAGATAAAATATATGAGTAATATAAGGAAGAAGAATATCAAGCGTATACTTAATAGGACTAATCTGCATGCCATCAACATCCCGAAACGAACTGCTCTTAAGTTGCGAAAAAACGCAATATACATCTTGTTCCACTACAGGCTCAAAAAGATTTAAGATAGATTTGGACCAGGAAGAAATTGAGTAAACACACTAGGCATCACGTCATCTGTAACATTCACCAAGTAGTCATTAAATATATTTGCAAGTTCGACTCCTGATATTTCCTTCCCATTGATTGTAAGGTTTTCCACTCTTTGTCGTGATGTATTCCGGTTTAGAAATAAATTCAGTTCCTCTCACAGGGCGTGAGTATTACCGGCGCTAGATTCGATTTCTGCATCTATATAGCGCGATCTGCGTTTTCTGATTTCCTTTTAAATAGATTTCTGTACGTCTTGTGTTCTTTAAGTATGGTAGAGTTACTACTTATGAAACACTTGGGATCGAGTTCATTCTTATGTTTAATTTGGCTTAGCAGATCACGGATCATCCATGGCTTACGGGTTTGTTTATTCATATATACGTGTTTTTCTGGGAAGCGGCATTTATAAATGTCCGAGTTTATGTCTAAAACCTTATTGGAGACTTCGTCAGGCTTGTTGTTTTTTATCAGAAGAATCTCGTCCAGGTTACTATCAAGCAAACCATTTCTAAAAGCCTGTAGACTAAACCCAGAGATATCTTGAATGCAAAATGCCGTGTTCTTACGTTCTTGCGAACTTTGTTCTTTTATGAAGTCTGTATCATGGATCATAGCCACATTGGGGCTATGTGCGACGCTGCGGTGGATGGTGGTGGAATACGGATTAATTTTGACCGGCTGGTGATCATAAACTTGCACCTAAATCGAAGTAAACGAGTGTTCTTACATTTCGCCTCCACCGAAATGCGACCGCCGTGACTGCCAATCGAACCCACGAGCCCGCACTCAGCAGCTGAAAGCTACAACCACTTAACCACAACAACGGGTGCAAAAGCCATCACACGTCCCTCGTTTCTTTTCCGTCGCTTACTACGTCTAATTTGTCCCGTCTACGTTCTAATTTTTGTCCCGTCTCTTACGGTTTCACTTATGCCCCATCACTTATGATTTCATTTATGTCCTGTCACGTATCTCCTTGCTGTCCGTTACATTTTATGTCATTTCTGTTCCGTTGCAATTTATCTCATTTCTGTTCCGTCACTTTTACAGCGAAGCTGCATATGGCTGGCCGATTGGTCCATCCGTCCGTCTGTCGCTTGTATGCCGAGAGCTCCTCCGGCGCAACCCCATGCGCATGCGCGAAACAGAAGAGAAAGAGCGCTATTGGCTGCACCAGTAATGTCATTGCTCTCCGTCGCACCCGAGCGCGCGCACAGCAGTTTCTTTCCGGCTCCAAAATTGGTAAGTCACGCATCATACGTACTCCTGAGGAGCAGGCAGCTTTCGATCAGCAAGCTTCAAGTAGAACCGGGAACTAACTCGTCCACGCCATGCTGATGCTGCAGCCCGGGCACAAGAACAGGCTCGTGTCGCCAAGCGCAAGCATCAACTGCGTACGGAGGATCCGGCAGCCTACGAATGCGTCGTTTAATGAACCATCAGGATTAACCCAGTGATAAACACTGCGGCCGCATGTTTAAGTTTCGCTGTTTAACCATCTGTACGGAGTGCTTGGATGGAAATTTTTATCTATTTCTGTTCCGTCACTTATGATTTCAATTCTCTCTCATCACCCATTATTTCATCCGCTGTGGTGGCTTAGGAGCTATGGTTTTGCGCGGCTACATAGAGGTCGCAGGATCAATTCCCGGCCACGGTGCCAGATTTCGATGGGGACGAAATGTAAAAACGCCAGTATCCCTTGAATTGGCAGCCCGTTATAAATCCTGTAGGGGTCCATATGAATACGGAGTCCCCCACTACGACGTACCTCATAATCAACTCGTGGGTTTGACACCTTAAACCCCAGAATTCGTTCATTTATTACGTAATTTCTGTAGGTCACTATTTCTGTCATTTCAGCCCCGTCACTCATGAGCTCATTTCAGCCCGTCACTTTTTATTTCATTTCTGTCCCGTCCCTTATGACCTCATTTCTGTACTGTTACTTATAATCTTATTTATGTTCGTCACTTTTTGTCTCGTTTCTGTCCTGTCGCTTATTACCTCATTTCCATCCAGTCACTTATTATCGCATTTATGCCCCCTCACGTATTATACAATTTCTGTCCCTGTCACTTATGATCCCAATTCGTTTACGCCACTTATTATCTCATTACTGTTCTTTGACTTACAATTTTTTTTGTTTTAGATGCCACTTCTGCCACTTTCTTCCTGTCCCTGTGGAGCCTAACACTACTCAGGACAGAAAGTAAGCATGTACAGCGAGAGCAGACAGAGCCAGAGTAAGGAATAAGACAGCACGGTGCGCTGACGAGCAGTTGATCAGTTGTTAGTCAGTCATCAGTCAGCCATCACTCGTTAGTCAGCCGCGTTCCTTGCTCTTTTTTTCCGTCTGGCCATGCTGTAACTAATTGCAACGTCGCACCAACCAGTTTAAAGAGACAGGTTATCGGTACAAAAGCAGTGCGGGTTTGGCGACAGCAGGACTCACGTGAGAATTTCGAAGAATACCTCATGCTCTGTTCGATTTTACTTATTCGTCATATTTATCTCGCTCTAACGTGCGACAAATTAGGATGGAGGTAACCATTTGAGCAATATGGTATGGCACGATGAACTTTATTCAGATCTTGAAGATCAACCTTTAGGTTGACGCAGGCGGCTTCCACGTCGGGACAGGAAGTGAGAGAGGCAAAGTGAAGAAATGCCTCAACCTGCACCACTAGTGTATCGCAGGTCCACGTCGGGACAGTAAGGTTTAACCTAACCACCGTATAGTGGACCTTCTGGACGGCCTGCACTTGAAATAAAAGAACTCCACTGTGAAGGAATCTTCCCACCAATCGCTTTCCTAGTCACAGTCTGTGGAAGACACAGGACACTGCGAAAGCATATAAGCCAGAGTAATGATGCCATTACACTTCTCGGAATTGATTGGTACCTCTCTTTCTGGGTATAACTTTGTAATAAAGTTTGGACTCGGATAAGTTCATGTCTGCAACCATCTCAGAGTTACCACTTGAGCTCTATTGAGCTTAGTATGTGGTAATGCTGTGAGCAATGCTGGATTTCTTTTACTGATTTCGAGGTAACGTAAAGGGGGCAATTTTATGGCCAAGCTCTGCTAAGATTTGAGACTAAGTGAAAGGTGGCAAAGAAAGCTTGCACATGGCCGCCGAAATTTCAAGACTGGCAACTTAAACCCACCATCATACCTTCTTAATCTTCCCTAGGCTCCTTGTTGCAGAAGAACGCAAACAAAGATACCTGGAACATACAATTATTGAGAAATAGTGCACAAACGATTTTCTCTCTAGTTAGTTCTCAGCCGCGGGCCTCGACTTCAAGAAAAGCGTGAGCCTGCTAGAGGTAATAAAATGAAGAAAAGTTCAGCAAAAAGGGTAGCCACAGAAAAAATTATTTTTGTAGCTGTTCTTACGAAGAATATCGGTCCCGAGACTTCGGCACTCAGATGACCAAATTTGCGCTGGAAACAACTAAAAAGAAAGGCTAATGAGAATGGTGGCGGTAGGATGGTGAGCTTGAAGGGAATAAGCTTCACTCGCCCCTGTTTTCGCCGGCGCGCGCTCAATTTACAAAGCGGTTGAGAAGTCCAAACCTCGCTTTGGCGGATTCAGAATGGATTGAGTTGAGACGGAGGCAATTTCAAGAGAGATGAGCTCATCTGCACATCCACGGTGACAATGACCGAGCTGTAGTATTGCCAAGGCTACGTACCTTCATTATTGCGGCAAAGGAGCTGGGAAGTTTGTCTCCAAAGATAAATAAAAAAATGTTGAGTCCATATTACGGAAAGCATAAAAATATGATAAGCAGAAAAGTTACAATATCGGTGCGTAAAAAAAAAAAACAGGGGACGAACGCAGAAAAGACATACACAGTGCTGTGTGTTTTTCTATTCTACGTTCATCCCTTGTTTTTTACGTGCTGGTATTTGAAGACCATGAACAATGAACTAGCGTGAATATCAGCTGTAGAAATGTTCTCGCGGATGACAGTTTTTTGCCACTCATGAAATGATTAATTTTACTCATTGCGAATATTCATTGTAAATAGATATCGTAGATATTGTCGATATTGTCGATATTCATTGCAAACATTTGGGGGGGGGGAGGATATACAGTGAACATAAGCTCGACAAAATACAGAACTGGCCTACCAAAAAATAACACAACAATAGAAAAGTTCACGGCGCTATAAGTTCAGCAGAAATGCTCTGAACGATGCTTCAGTGTGACAGTCGGCAATTTCCTGCGGTAGCTGATTCCACTGTGATATTGTGTGTGGAAAAAATGAATGCTTGAAGACGTTTGTTCTACAAATAAGTTCTTTCATTTATAAAGAGTGGTCACTTCTGTGAGATAAGAAATGAGGAGGTAAAAGGTAAGTTTCTCTATCTCTTTTAACCATACCAAAATAAGTTTTGAAAAGCATTTATAATTTCATGTTTTGTCTGCGTGTGCTTAGTAATTCCCACCTCAATTTGTCCTTAAGTGCTGTAATACTAGAAGTAAAGTCATAGTTATTACAGACAAAACGGGCTGCGTGGTTTTGTACATGCTCGAGCATATTAGACAGAGTTTTGGTTTGCGGGTCCCAGGTCATACAGACATACTCTAATATGGGTCTTACGTTCGAAAAATAAAATAGTTCTTTAATTTTGGGAGGAACTACCCGGAAGTTGCGTTTAACGAAATTTAGCATTTTACAGGCTTTCGCTGTAACATATTCAACGTGCTTAGTCCAAGTTAAATTCGATGAGAAATAAACACCAAGATACTTATGCTGAGTTAGACGCGATAGCTGGACATTGTCTAATGTATAATGAAATAGATATGAATTTGTTTACGTGTACAGGACACGTACTGACACTTACTGGGGTTCAAAGACATTTGCCACCTAACACACCAGCGTGTTATACAGTCCAAAATGCGTCGCAAGCACTCGCGGTCAGTGGCAGACCTAATGCAGTGATAAATCACACAATCATCCACATACAGACGCACTTTGCATGACACAACCCGAGCAATGTCATTGATGTAGACCAAAAACAGCAATGGCCCCAAAACCGATCCCTGGGTACTCCCGATGTAACAGCACTGTAATCAGATTGTGAGCCATTAATTACAACACGTTGCATGCGTTCTTGTAGATAACACTTAATACAATCAAGCAATGAAGGAGAGATACCGAGGGATAATAGCTTGTGCAACAGTAAATGTGATGATTACATCCTGCGCATTTGTCAACTTCAGTGCGTTGTGTGTCGCTTCTGCAGGTGAGGTTTCGCGATACGTTTCTTAAGTGACGGGCATCACTGCTCGAGTTACAGGGCGTGAAAAGTTTGTCAAAATGCCTCAAAACAGCCTTTTTTTTCTTACTCATGATATCTTGTATTACACGTGAAATAATAAACTTATACTTTCTTGCCAGAATGCTTTGGTGGTCACACCTTAGTAATGCCACCACGCATACACGCTCACAAAGCCCTGAAACGTGTGGCAGGTGCAAAATTAAACCGCGCTCAAAGCCGCCCTTGTTCCCTTACTGCTAGGGCCTACACCGAGGGACACCTGCTGACTGCTGCGAATACGTGGAGGGTCAGCATCTGCAGGGACCCATACTTGTTTGACCTGCACACTTTTTGACCCGAGTTCACAAAGCATTTCGTTCGCATCACCTGCTCGTCACTGGCCGACCTACTTCGCTAATGATATGTCAAATATGATACAATTACTTGGAACGTGTTTTTTTGCAAAACGTTCTAGCGTATAAGTACGTTGTGAATGCGAACCCTGATTCAGCAACTTCTGCTGCAGAACTCTTAACTCTCTCTTTTGGCAGCTGGACAGACGATGGACCATACCTGACCTTCTTTGTGCTCTGTCGCCTTGCACTGTTGTGACGTACAGTAATAGCGGTGCATTTGGCTGCGAGAGCGACGAAGCCGAGTGGACGCGACGCCATGCAGCGCACAGCCGGCTCTGCCGGAGCCAGGGCAACGTTCTGGCTTCTGCTGCAGGCACGACTGTTGTGCGCACACGGATTAGCATTCCTGCTGAACAGCTGTGCGCATACCACAGCATGAAACATATTCTGCTCTGAGCGGAACGCACCGTACACGTCAAAGTTAACAGATCTAATCCGTTCTTTGGACGCTCAAAAGCGTCGACGGTGTTCCTTCAGCCTCATATTGTGCGAAACTCAGTACCATACTTCGATTAGACCGCGCCATCTATGCCAACGATGGAACCGTCTGGACCACCCAGGGGTCGGTCGGATCGCAGCAAGACGCCCTTCAATAAGGTGTGGACGTTACACAGTCTGGACACCGGTTCGGTTTACTATACTCATCCGAGAAAGTGCAATTAGTTGTACCCCGCCAAAAAGCCCGATCATGTGCCTGCGAGTACCCACTTCGCATTCAACTCATCCTCAAAGGCCGTCGCATCCCAGATATAAACCAACTGCACGTCTTCGGCCTCCACTTTCAAAGTCATGGCAGCAGCGCCATCACCCTCCAAGTCTTCTCCTGACGGTCTCTAAGCTCGCGAGAACGATCGGCAGAATCCAGTCGAGGCCTCACGGCGTCAAAGAGGACGACACCATCCGGCTAGTTCAAGCCCTCATCATCAGCCGAGTGGGCCACGCTACTCCCAATATCCCGCTCACACTCGTGCAAGTCGACGAACTTTACATTCTCCTCAGGAGGGCCCACAAAAAGGCACTGGGCCTCCCACTACGTCAGTCAGTCAAGAACTTTATTGAGGTCCTGAGGGGTCTAAGCCGTTGGAGACCGCACGCGGGGAGCTCCTTGGGCCGAAACCGTAGGCGACGCCCAAGTCGGGACGGGAACGTGGTAGCGCTCCACCAGTTCTTGGGCCCTCTGGACGGCCTTGAGTTGGAGTTTGAGGTCCGGGCTTTTGAGGGCTTCTTCCCATTCGGGCTCACTGGAAAGAGGGCCCTCTGCTAACGCGATACATTGCCAAAGCATGTGCGAGAGTGAGCAATAGGGTTCTGGGTATGACAACTTTTCTTTTCAGTTGCTCGGAATGCACAGCAGGGCATCAGAAATCATTGAGGGCCACCTGACGAGTCAACGCTAGCGCCACGGTCTCTTGCCTACATGTGGCAAAGTTCTCCTTCAACTTAGCTACCCCGTCACTATCTCGTAACGCACTACCACTTATGTCAAACTCGCGTATGTCAGAGAGCGCATCAAAATCACTCTCGTTTCGCGGAATCTACACCCGAAATTCCTCGCCTACCGCCACAGCGCTCGCGCCCGGACACTAGAGATACGACAACCTACCCAGCACTTTGTATGCGGACGCCGCCACATGCACCCGTCACCACGCAAAGAAAGCGAACGTGATCGACTGCAGCCGCCGGGAGACAATAACGTCAGCCTCGGCTGCTCACACCACTGTAACGGAGGCTGAGGAAGTCACCAGTGACCTGGCCATCGCTAGCCGCTCCAACCGCGACTAAACCAGCGCCATCTCCGATTCACAGAATGCCTGGCACAACATCGTTACACAGGGTTCGTAGTAAGTTCTTCTGGTGTCCTCGGTAAAGCAAACATGTCTCTTTGTTTATATTTATAACTAAGGACACATTATGAATACTGTGCAGGCGAAGCTCGGAGTGTGTAGACTAATTACTGCCGTAGCAGGAAATTACGTATGCAAGCGATCGGCAGCGTTATAAGCGTGTTATTACAAATGACGGAGTCTTTAGCCCGTTGCCGTGAAGGGAAAACCATAAATGTTCCAAAGACCAAATTTAGCGAAAGTGGGGCAAACTTCTGTAACAAAATCTGTATGTGAAGTCAAATGTGCGCGTGTCAAACACAGCTTTCGTAAAACTTGTGGAAGAAAGCGCTCGAAATCATTATACGCGGGCAAAGTTTCAAGCGGGCAAGCCATACGCGGGCAACGTTTTAAAGAATGTGGTTTAATTTCAGGCAACTTAAGTTCTTTACGGAACTCCTCGAAAGAAACAGCTTCGCTGGAAATTGGGCTGTGATTCTGCTGGCTCGCACAAGTCATCGGTCTTTTTTTCTCCCTTCTCACGAATGCTTAACTTTTTATACCTGGTTTGCGAAACTTCCCGAGTTGTCCCCAGAGTTCAACTACAGAAAAAAAGGGAAATACGGGCGTCTGTTTTGGCAGAAGTGCGTATACGTTCGAAAGCCACGTTGCATAAGTAGAGCGGCACCCACTGTTCTTTCATTACGATTCTAAGAGCTTGCGAGCTACTGTGTTCGCTCACAAGCGCGTGAAACTGCAGCGCTCGCAAGAAAACCGAGCGCGAATTCCTAATTAGGCTTCAGCGAAAGCCACAGCATACAGCCAAGCGTCTCTTGCGCCTATTTTGCTGCCGCACTGCGCAGGGCGGCTGTTAGTGTCTCGAATGCACCGCAGCTCATTAGGATGGGACCGCCGTCTGGCTGGAGGCGGCTTAGGCCGTCTGAAATTTTGCCTCTGCTTGTGCCAGCGTACCGCAGAAGCTCAGACGCTTCCCAGTGCACGCGAGCAAGTACCGAGTATTTTCACAACCGCGAAAAGCGTGGGATTACTGAGAGGAACTAACGAAAGCTTGGTTGATTGGTAACTTGCAATAATTTTGACCATGTTGGCAATATATTCTGCCACTGTTTAAGAAAAAAAAAAACAAGAAATTTTTTTGATAACGGAACGAAGGCAGAAAAGTATGAAGTGAAAACGGAGAAGAGAACAGCTCCCGAAAAAAGAGTCTAAGATAGAAATGGCCTTGACAAAATGAGATCAGAAATGGGAAGCCATACGGTAATGACATGTTAGTAGAAGAAAACCATAGGAAGACGGAGGACGCTGACGCATGCTTACACAAGCAGAGAAAATACAGCAAACTGTCCATGCGAGTGAATGACGCTTCACGATGACTCCAATTTTCCTACACGTATAGGCCATGCGATCGAGGATGACCTGTTTGTTCGAGATATTATTGCGAGAGTAGAATCATATAGGGCGACGCTGACATAAAAGCTTCGCGAAAGCGTATGTTGCAGGGATTATTGCATGAACGAAAGTTCGGACATGGAGTAATTATTTCTCAGGGATGACGCTCAAGTGGTGTACAAGTAAAAAAATGTAAAACAATTGGTAGTACCGGAGGTGCTGAGAGTATAGACCGAATTTGTTTGGCGAGGCCACTTACGTTGACTTTCACAGCTTATAAGCTTATATTTTAGTGATATCTGATGTCTGTAGTATTGTTTAGGGCTAGCACTTTGTGTAAATACACACACGTCATCAAGCGCTCAAGCCTGATAGCAAAAATAGCATGATGGAAAATGCAGAAGCAACTGTTATTTAACTTTCACTTTAATGTCTCAAAGTCCCCACTGAGAAAATAGAGCATAAGGAGCGAACGCTGAAGAACAAATATCAGATTGCCCATCTGATTATGCGAAGTGAGTAGAGGTGTTTGAAACGTGAAATTTCCAAATCAAATCTAATTTAAATATTCGAGAAAAAACGACCTTCACATATCGAATTGAACATCGAATACTTCCTCTTTTATGAAAAAAAAAATGAAAAAAAGGGACTCAAAGTATGCCGTTTGGGCAGAGCACGTACGATAAGAAATGAACCTGATATACCCTGACACGTGCAGGCAATACTGTTCGCAGTTATTTTTCCGCAGAACGGAGTTGTATCAGGAAGTACTGACCCTGCCCAGCTACCGCAGCATTCCTGCAGCAGATTTATTCGGAACAGTCCTCACACCCATCCTTCTCTCTCTCTCGAGACTCCAATAAGTGTCTTCATCGCTTATATATTGGAAAGAAACGAATATTCGAAAATATTGAAGCAGTAAATTCTCGAATCGTATACAATTCGAACAGCAGGGACTATGCGATTCGTACTCAAAATTTGGAATTTTCCCACTCCCTTATAACTGAGCTGTTACATCTTCAAGGAAGGCTTGTAAATAAGTGATGACAACGATGTCGCAAGGAATAGTGGTATTGTGTGCACCTGCGAACCGTAAGAAATAAGACGAAAAGGTGACAGTGCAGGAAGGAGGGAGATCGACGCTTAGAGGGTCATTTCTACTATGTACGAAACGGCGATATGAGCTGCTTTATACTATGAAAGCGACCGAAATGATAACAGGAATAGAGTGCGCTTTTTGCTAACACCGCACCATCCCGCTAATCAATAGGCACGACACCCTAAACCTCTCGTAATCAGGGATGCGTAGCCTGCCAGGTGATTACGAAAAAATCACGCTTGGCGGCACGTAAACTGCTATAATGCCCTCAAGAACGACTTTAGCGCATGCAAATAGAGCGCGTACCTAAAGAAAATGAATCCATGTTGCGGTCATTACTGTCATCATCACTAATGAGCGAGCTGAATGGTGAAGAAAAAAAGAGAAAAAAAAGCACACGCTAGGACGACGCATGCAGAAGAGTATCGAATTATTTCGACTCATTGCCATTCTCGTGACTCTGCCGCTGCGAGTTTATCAAGGCTGTAGAAAGAAACAGCGCTTTAGTGTAGGACATTCCAAAGCACGCTCTAACAGACACAAATTAGTGCCCCAGAAACGCTGACTTACCATGACTACGTGCCAATCAGTGCGAGTACGGTCTCTGTCGCAGAGAAGCAATTTTGAAGCTCTACGAGAAAGTATATTCGTGTACCAGAAGGACGGCACTCTCTCGCAAGTACAACTCGCAGGGAATAGTTTGACCTATTCTCCCATTTGTGTTCTGGCGTTTACGCTATTTCCCAGACCTATTCAGCGCCGACGCATGTTAATTGCCCCGATGCCGTTTATTCATTCTAACTATTCGTGCAATGTTCTTTTTCCTTTCTTTTTCCCACGGCTCTTTGCAGGCGCTACGCTTGGATGCTACCGAGCAGACACCCCATGGTTGCCAGCATCAAAAGGGCGTAAACAGCTTTGGCGGCAGCGTCAGGGCACTTACGTGCGCCGTCGTAGTGAAAGAGACGAATGAGCGGCGAATATATATAAGCGTCGGTTTACGCTGCTATCAAGCAGTTCGCAGACGTTACGCCGCATCGCAGCATTCCGAACGTGATAAGACGCCAACCACAGGCAGCAGTAAATTTTTTATCTTAGCCCGAATGTGTTGTAAAGCGGTGCAAGACATATATATTCTCGAGGATTCTTCTTTTCCTTCCAGCTAGCAAATCTTACCACACCGGGCTCATTATGTTTGCGTGAAATGTAACTAGAAGTAATGTCCTGAAATAACTTTCCAGCTCCCTTGTACATGCCTTTTCAGTGTGCAGTCGGCGAGCGCTTAAAAAAAGAAAGAAAGAAAGAAAGAAAGGAAGAAAGAAAGAAAGAAAGAAAGCAAGAAAGAAAGAAAGAAAGAAAGAAAGAAAGAAAGAAAGAAAGAAAGAAAGAAAGAAAGAAAGAAAGAAAGAAAGAAAGAAAGGAAGAAATACTTCTGCACTGAAGCTAAGAGGTTCCAAGATTGGGCTGCGCCGAAAACAGTGTAATAATAAAAGACAGGAAAGAGACCACGATCTAGCGTTAAGGCTACGATAATAAGACGTTAACGCCGCGGTAGAGGTACTGACACTGAGAAAAGGCTTAAAGAAGGTCAAAAAGAAACAACAGCACTTGATGCTTTTTATTCCAAGTGGCAGACATTGCATTCCTTAAAAGACTGAAAAAAAAAAGATAGCCAGGCTCAGCTTGGTTAAGCCAAGAATGCGTTGCCCATTGCGCGGTCTTTCTTTATTTTTGAGGGCGAGGTATTGCTTGGCGGCACTCGATTTTCTCGGCAATACTTGGTTATACTTGGATTTACTCGGCAATACTTGGTTTAGCTATTTTAATTCTTCGTCATTCTGTGTGAAAGTACCAGTAGTGAGGCGAGAAGTGCTGTAGCGGCTATATACGTGGTTGCCGGTGAAGCTAATGCAGAATGTACAAACGCAGCTCCAGCACCGGCTACAACGGCGTTCTTGGCACCCATGGAAAGTACATTGGAAACACCCTTGGTTACCCCAATACTCCCACTCCCGATAGACCGTTTATTTGTAGGCGCCGCCATATTGTGAACGCAGTGGCGCCGCCTATGAGCAGCGCCATACTGGCTTGGATGAAAGCGGTCTTTTGCATGGCAGGTATACGCTAGTCGGTAGGTTCTGGCGTTTGTTTTCGCGGTCGTGCGGTCTGTTTAGTATGACATGCGTCTTCTACGTGGTAAATGGTTCTTTGAGACGTGCTGAAGTGGTTTAAGGCGTCATAGCCGGAATTTCTGCTGGCGTTGAGGTGGACGGAACACGCAGCGCGATGGGTGCGCGCATTTTTGAGCCTACAATTAGCCTCGGAGATCAATTGTGTATTCTGAATGTTCCAATCACTAATGTAACCTTATTGCAGTATTATCCTCTATTTCTAAGCTGCGGTTTATGAGCTATGAAACATACGCGACGATCGTAACCGCGTGGGTACCGTTCTGCTACGATAGGAGCTGTGCTAATGTTATACTTTGACAAGAGTTCGAACTGTACGCTGCAGGTTACATTGCGTGGCTACTTGGTTGGATTGATGAGGTTTCCACCCAATAATAAATATTTCTGGCTAGTAATAGCAGCATACCTTAGAGTCCGAATTAAGCTTGTCCAATAAAGCAACTATTTGCGAACTGCGCGAGCGTCCTAAGCAGTAGTCTATAGGTGCTGGATTACAGATATTTTTGTTCTATATAGCGCACGGTCCAAGCATACGGCATCAGCGGTTATATATTTATAAGCGTTGTGCGGCGTTAGCCCTTTTTCTCTTGCCTTTTAGAGAAAGAGGATGATGAAACCTTTATTTGAAGGAGAGGATGATAACCGATTTTTATTTTCGGTGATGTTCGTTCAGTTCTCTACGACGCGCTCACACGTATTACAGAAATTTTGCGCTCAAAAATAGCCATCGCGTTCTTTTTGTGCGAACCCTCTCATATACTATGGCTGTAAAAAGGCCAAAAGGGCAATGCCGAAGCACACAGCTTATATATGTATCGCGCTTGCTCACCAAACGCAGTGATCGCTGTGTTGAGCAGCGTCATGGGCCTCATGCAGCAAGGCTAGCGCAGACATATGGTAATTTCAATCATACTAGTCTTGAAATGCGTGAGAACGATGCCAGTGTATCACAAATATTTGATAGCGCCTGCCGCTCAGATGTTTCGTGGTTGCCTTAGGTTGACCGTGCACCAGCATGCGCTCTTATGTTTTACTTCCTACGCCAATCGATCAGACAGTGAGCTGATTTGCCATTAAATGCTGGTAATACAGGGACGCCGGTTTTCTTTGTTGAATTAAAATCGATATAAGTAAAATAGTAAACAACACATACACGCACCGCGACTGATAATGCGCGTACTCCACGGCTGATTATGCGCGTCACATTTTTGCGCCCCCAAGACATATTTCTGCCTACAGTATAGTTACTGATGCACCGAAAGGCTTCCCTGACGACTTTATATGAACGCACATGGCGTAAATTTCACAAAGTACAATCTAAAACATCTCGAAATCGTTCTGCAGCACGCTACAGCAATACTTTCAAGCAGCGCCGCGCCGCATCGCCCAAGTCAGAGAGGAGGAAAGGCTCTCCGCGCGCCCCATCCTCCTCACCCGATGAAACGGTCTATAGACGTACCCCCAAGCAGCAGCGGCTACATAACGGGAGCGGGAGGAGCTGGAGTCAGGTGGTGGCTGCGGCCACGCGCGAACGCGCCAGTTGGGGCCCAGCTTTTCCTCCGTGACGTCACGCGCCGGCGCAGCGCCCCTAGCGGGAGGAGCGGGAGTCAGGTGGTGGCTGCGGCCATGCGCGACCGCGCGAGTTGGGGCCCAGCTTTTCCTCCGGCTGTCGAGACATCACGTCACGTGGTTGCGCTAAAGGTCAATGGTGGCTGCCCGGCCGCGCCCAAGGGCTGAACTGAGTGATTGCAATATGCAACGCATAAAAACATCAATTGAAAGTTCAAGCCTGCTACGTTCCCACATTCCTTCTGCAAGCATAAACGATAAGCAGACAAAGTCAGCGAGCTGCGCTATATCTTCAGCTAAATATGCTCGTTTAGTGACATGCTAAGTGAAGCCATCCTATGTGCTGAGGAAAAAGAATACACCAGGGACGCTTCGATGGCGGATGCGACGTGCCACTGGCTGGGGACGCGGCGATGGACAATACGTAGAGAGTCCCTTATCGACGCTGTCATCAGTGCCAAGCTTAAGGGCCGTGATCGGCGTACTGTAGACGAGCGGGACGTGGGTACGCCGACCGCAAGACGTCGCAAGGAAAACGTGCGAGACCGTCAGCAAAGGCAGGCATGGCCAGGCTGTGAAGAATCCTTGGGAGCTTTTGGCACAATGGGCCACTGACATTCAACCACCATTTACAGCTAGGGACGTATTCGCGGACGATCACTGTGGGTGATACTATCCCTTTGCAGTGACGTAGTGCTCAACCATTGGGTTTTATCCCACCAGCCCCTGGGCCTCTGCGCGGCCTCCTGGATCTCTGTGCACCATCTGCTCTCGTTCCACGCACCGGCAATGTCTCAATGCAGCAAGCATACTGGCACGACACAGAACGTGAGGTGATTGCGCCTGCGCAGCAGTAACGTTGGCAGCTATTAGGCGTCTACTATAGCTACAGTACAACAGCTAAGGGCAGCTGCTGGCGTCTCGCAACGCTGGCGCCAAGAGGAACGCCGGACGCGGCATTACAGGCGTTGCACGGCGGCTATCACCACCATCATCAAAAAACATTTATTATACTCGCGGACAACTTTCTGTGGCAGTGAAGGGAGCGTGGCTGCTGCACATGTGTTACGAGTGCAAGTATACTGCCAGCGTTTGACAGTGCTTTTCGTTGCTCGGAACAGATGCTGAATGAACGCAGATTTACGTGCGACGGTTTCGCGTTTGCCCAGATGCGGAAGGGAAAAGCTGCAAAATAAGTAAACTTTTACATTCAGTTATGTGCGTTATCTTAGTTAACTGTTGCTATAAGGTGTTTATGTTTTCTCTGCACCACCTAAACTAACGTGGATGAAAACATCGGGCTCTTTTCAGAAGCGCTCTCACTTGTGTGCACTTTGCCTCCGTAGCTTTCCCTTCATTGCCACAGAAAGTTGTCCGCGAGTATAGTCTCTGTTTACCGGGCCTTTTGTGGTAGGGCGTCAGGGTCTTGGACGCTCTTGACTGGGTTTAGCATGGACACTTTGTCCAGGACTCCAATGGCCTGAGCTACCCTTCGTAATCGTTGCACGAGACCGAATTGGTACTCGCAGCGGTCGCTGCCCAGCAGTGCCTCCCGTTGCTTCGCACTTGGAATTATGATTTGGGGGACTGCTGTTACAAGTTGGGATTCTCACGAGCTGTGATATAAGGTGAGCTGGCGCACGATGTGATACAGACGGAAAACCGTCGGCGTTTGTCAGCGCCCACTGAAAGTATTCGATAGTTTTTCTTATTGCGACAGCAATTATATGGACACTCCAGGCGCATTTTGCCGTCGCCGTCGGTGTCGCTGTGAGCT
Source organism: Dermacentor albipictus (assembly GCF_038994185.2). Classification (NCBI taxonomy): domain Eukaryota; kingdom Metazoa; phylum Arthropoda; class Arachnida; order Ixodida; family Ixodidae; genus Dermacentor; species Dermacentor albipictus. The sequence continues at coordinate 89,914,760 of NC_091825.1, forward strand.
TCTGTATAAAGTCCAAGGGCGATAAAACTGTTGCCACGTGCCGTTTGTTGTATGTACAAATGAAAGCGTGGGAGGGTGAGCCGGTGAACGCAGTTCAATCTCACGTGCGCGAGTGAGGAACGAGGCCCGGATGCGTGTCCTCTCCGTCGCGCGTGAGGCAGGCGGGTCAGGCGACGGAGGAGGAGTGTTCTTCTCCAGCGGCTGCTAGGTTGCCTCGATTTCCTCCTCGCTCGCCGCTCCGTACAGAGTGGAGACAACCGCGGCGTCTACTACGGCGTTGGCCAGGCGAATGGCGGATGTCGTAGTAGACGCCTTTGGCGGGCGCCGTAGGGGCGCGTAGCCGCTTTAGTGGCTTTTTAGTTAGCCCTGGCTTGCAACATCTCGGTTTTGCATTTAAATTATCTGAATTCATCTCTCTTTATCAACCGTCCAGTGCCACCATTGTTTGCCTTTCCGGTATTGTTTTGTTGTTTGCTAGCGAACGACTTCGTTTTTATGTATAACTTTGCCTTGTAAAGCGTGCTTTGCCTCTATATGCATCTTATAGAGGCAAAGCTATACAGACACACGAGGTGCACAGCTTAAATTTAGAAGAAGAGACAGAGGAAAGGGGAAAGGCAGGGAGGTTAACCAGAGAAGAATGTCCGGTTTGCTACCCTACGCTGGGGAAAGAGGGGAGGTAAAGTGATAAAAAAGTAGAGATAAAGAAAGAAAGGAGCACAGACATACAATCACAGTTGGTCACTGTCGCCACACACTGGCACCGCACAGCACAGTAGCACTTGCAGCACTATGGACATCTGTTTATGCTAGTATAAATTTAAGCAGTAATCTAGATTTTTATCCTATACCAAAATTTAAGCACTAATGTTGGTATAGGATAAAAATGTAGATAAGTTACTTTTAAGGACAAAGCCTTTCTATGCGAGCTACCACCACTCTTCGGTATTGGGTAAGCTTCTTGCCCGTTTCGTGGGCCGATCCCAGAGATTGTGCAGCCTAGAAATGAGGTCTGCTACGTGCCCCTGGGAACACTGATCGCCGTGATGACTCAGATTAGATTATAGATTTTGCAGAGTATAAAAATTCCGTAACTGTATATATGTGTGCAAACGTTATTGACATGGTACCCGTCACATCTGTATTTACATGACCGACGGACACACGAGCAATTTTGTGATGTTTTGATAAAATTGAGTAGAATGCGACAAAAGAAAAAGAAAGAACACCCAAGTGCTAAATGACTTACCCGTTGGCGAGAGGGCTATTCATGGTGATTTCCTGGGGTCATTTCCCTCATCATTGGTAGTGTTCAGGTATTTTAAACGTTCCCTAGGACGGAAATGAATTCGTGACGTATGCTTTTATAGACATGGTAGACAAACATGCAAGTCACATTGTGGTGTCTTGATCAAACAAAGATGTTGCGAAATTAGTAGACTGAGTAAAGGAATAACAATAAGAAAGGCCATTTCCACGTTTTCCCAGTAAAAATAATCAAATAATAAAAAATAACACAAAACAAATGAAAAGGTGGCAGCAGGCAGAGGCTGTGCCGAGGAGTACTAAGAACTGATCGGGGCAGAAAAATGAAGAAAACAAGAAATACGCTAGAAAAATCAATGTAGGAATAAAGAAAAGATAAAAATCAAATAAATATAACCTGTACATATTATAATAATAACAATGTAACGAAATAGGAATGAAAAAGAAAAGAAGGTACAGTAATGTGGATGGGTTGGTCAGCTCCCTCTTTGGAGTAGCGGGCATTCTTCCAGCAGCACCCAAGTGCATATGCGGTGACTGTGTTATTATTTAGTTACTCTAATTGTGGACTAAGAAACGAGAGGTTCCTTATGTGTTCATTTATGCCGGGCACGATTGTTCTAAATTTGTGGATAGAATAAGACTCTCTTTGTTCCCGTTCACGAGAAGAGCGGAAGCCTGACTGGAGAAGGGTGATACGTATTTTGTCAAATGAATGCTCTACCAGACTGAGATGTTTTGAAAAGGGGAGATGTCGAGCGCGTGGGCGTGAGCTCTGTGGTTAATCGAGCGAAGTCTGAACGCGGTCCCAGTCTGGCCTATATGCTGTTGGTTGCAGACAGTGCAATGGAGCATGTAGACCACATTGCTGCGGTCACAATTAAGAGGTTCCTTAATTTTGAATGTTGATCAGAGGAAGTAGGTTCAAGAAGGCAGGTTGGAGTCATATTTTTGAAAACCTTGCAGCGTTGTTTACCACAAAATTTGCAGTCTGAGTCCTTTTTTTGAACATTGGTTCTACGAGGATATCTTAGGTTCCTTCCCCGCCGATAGACAACTTGGCCTGGCTCTGTGAAAACTGAGGACAAATGAGTGCTCTGCTGTATAATATCGAATTGATTTGCTAGGATGTTGACGCGTGGTAATGTGGACGAGTAAGTGAGGACAGGGTTGGTTTGATCTTTAGTGTGGCGCGGCGTCGAGGCCATCAAAATTTCATTTCCGTCTAAGGCTCGTGCTCAGCTCATAGAATCATCAACAATACTTCCCGGGTAGTCATTCACCACGAAAGATGTTTTGAGTTTCTTTGCGTGACTGTTGAAATCTTTCTCGTCAAACCATATGTGGTGGTATCGGTGGTCTTGTGAATACGGGATGGCTTTCGTGCAATGTTTCTTGCAATCCTCAGCTTTATTTTGACAAGGCTGCACGCCGAGCCCATGCACGGAACAGCCGACTTAACACCGCCTCGGTAGGATTTTACGAACTTGCCGATTTAACGAAATAATTTGAGCGTGGTCATCACTTCGTTAAATCGAGTTTCAACTGTGTGTCCTTAATTATGAAATTGAAGGCACTTGAAATTATTTTGCTTACTGTGCTGTTGCTTGAGACAATAGGGCGACTGGGGTGGTCAGTTTTGTGGATTTCAGGAAGCAAATAAAAACGATCTGAGGCTCGCTGGATCGGCCGCATTGGGGTAAGCATATCGCTAGATGTTTTATCCTCCAGATAGAGTGAATTTCACTCGCGGCATATTTCTGATTAAAAGAATTTATTGGGGTCTTCGGTGAGTTTCGTATAAAAGTCCGTATTTTCTAATTGCCTACATGCTTCTTTCAGGTAGTCAGCCTTGTCCAATATCACTATTGTGCCATCCTTAACCGCAGGTTTAAATACCACATCTAATCGCCGGCTCAGAGATTCCAACGATTTGCGCTCTTCGTACGACAAGTTTAGTCGAAAGGGTTTCAATTTTGAACATGCCGTCATGATATCGTTTTGGAAGGTGGATATATACATTTCCAAATCTCTGTCCCTCTGACCAGGTGGCTACCAATTATTTTCCTGATGCTGCGTGGAAGGCTGTACGGCGAGTTTGTTGTGAAAGTATTCCCGCAAGCGAAGACTTCTGGCAAAACTATTCAAATCATGATAAAATTCACATTCATTAAATTTACCGCTTGCTGGACAGAATGTCAGGGCTTTAAAACGAAAGCTAATTTCGGAAGCAGATAACGGGGCCGACGAAAGGTTAACTACTGCTGTTTCTACTCAATGGTTAATATTTCTCATGGCCGCAGGTACATTCGTGCCGATGGAAATCGTCTGAGGGAAGCCATGCCACTCTAATTTCCGACGCTTAAGCTCTTTTGCATCCGTTTCATTTTGTTTCTTGTTTTCATATTAAGCAAGATCGTTATCCTATATTTCACTAAGGCCGGACTGTTATGTTACTGAAAGCCCAGCGTGTTCTAGTTCCTGACATTTGCATTTCTTGTGGTGAATAATGATTTTCATGACATTTAGCGACCCCCCATGAAGTGTTTTGTCCCACTGTACCTGTTCATCCCAATCTAGGGTTGTCATTGCCGGATTTAGCTTGATGCACAAGCCTTTTGGTACCAAATTAGAGGCCACGTTTGACTTCCGCGTGTGCTGTGGATAATATGCATTACACGTTTCTCCATCGCTTTCCCGACTTGATGAAATTCGCGTGACCGTGAATTACGGGAGTGGGCCGTACCTGAACCCTGCAATTGTCAGTTCTCCCATGGCTGCGTCAGTCGCCGAGATTCCGCGCAAGTTGTAGGCCTTCTGCGGTAGTACTGGAGCGGCGATGGACTTCCGGGACTAGGACTGTGGCGTGTGCGGCGAGTCGGTAGCCCGGCACGCTGTGGAGTGTCGGAGCCAGCGGTGGTCGCCATGCAGGCTGGCTGTGGAGTTTGCTGGCGTGGGTACCAGCGGCTTGTCCTAGTGGTCAGCAGGCACCTGTAATGAAGCGCCAGCATCGCCACGCCTTCGAAACTGGGACGAAGACTGTCGGTGGCCAGGACCCTCCAAGGTGGCATGTCTTGGAAGACGCGGTCTAGGTGGGAGGCCCCGCGTTCCAGCGCTCTCTGGTGGCAGAAGCGACGTACCTGGTAAGTCATCGTGATCACCACCACCGTGTAAAAGCATGCGTCACAAATTCATTTTCTTACGCTTCTCACTACATGGACCCCTTGACAGCCGTCCTGGGGAACGTGTCAAATACATAAACACTACCGATGATGAGGGAAATGACCCCGCGAAATCACCGTGAATAACCCCGTTACTAACGAGTAAGTCGTTAGCTAGCAGATTTTTCTTTTTTATTATTGCACTCTACTCAATTTGATCAGGACACCACAAAATGGCTTGCGTGTTCGTCAATCATCTAAACGCACTTGTGACGGGGACCGTGTCAACGACCTGTGAGGGGTAAGGGGTAACGGTAAGGGGTAAGTGTGGTGAGGGGTAACGAATGCGCCGTGAATAACCTCGTTATCGACGTGTAATGCCAATGGCCCTAGTCTCTCTCCCTCAGGCCTTTTGCTTTCATTTTACTTCTTTCCCTCTCCCTTTTTTCTTTCTTTTAGTTTTTCTTGCGTGCTTGTCTTTCTGTACCTAAGTATATAGAGTTTGTTGCGAAAATTTGCCGTATCCCTTGAAAAAACCAACATAACCGCGAAGCTGTGCTTCTCCTATCTCTCTCTCTCTCCCCTCTCTCTCTCTCTCTCTCTCTCTCTCTCTATATATATATATATATATATATATATATATATATATATATATGTATATATATATATATATATATATATATATATATATATATATATATATATATATATATATATATATATATATATATTCTGCATTTTACTAGCGGTGCCAGAGCGTGATTTCCTCAGCCACAACTACACACACACACACACACACACACACACACACACACACACACACACACACACACACAGATATATATATATATATATGACTGAGTCAGTGCAGAAACCTTATTGCAGGTCCGGCGACGGACGCGAATTCGTCGCGCACCGGTTAGCTTCCCATCGGGAAAGGCATTTCTAGACCTCTGGCCCGGTCGCGGGCACACCTGGCAGCCAGGATTTGCTTGTCTAGAGCGGGTCTACGCAGAAGCGAGTCCCACTCCTCCTTTTCAACATGGGGTATGTCGACCCGCACTCCCAGAGCATGTGCTTTAGATTGGAGGTCTGTTCGTAGGACGGGCAGGCGTCGTCGCGATATACGTCGGGGTAGGCCTCGTGTAGAACGGACAGACACGGATATGTGCTGGTCTGTAAAATTCTAAGTGAAACAGCTTGCGCCCTACTCCACTTGGGGTGAGAGGGTGGAAAGACCCTTCTAGACATGTGGAAGTATTTGATAAGCTCTTTGTGAGTAGCGGGAACGTCCCTGTGGTCGTAGAGAGGAGGGGAGTCGGCGCTCCTTACTGAGGAAGTGCGGTGGGTGAGGGCAAGCGCAGCCTCGTGAGTAGACTCATTGAGGTTCGGGGGGGCACCCTCGACCGACCCTACGTGAGCGGGAAACCAGTGGATTGAATGATGCGTGAGAGCATATGGACTCGAAGCGCTAAGAAGACGAGCAGCTTGCTTGGGGATGCAACCCTTCTGAAAAGTCCTAACTGCCATTTTGGAATAGCAATAGATCTCGAACCTACGACCATCTAGCAGGGCGAGGGAAATGGTGGCTTGCTCTGTGATATACATATATGTTCCCAGGGGCACATACTAGCCAACATTTCTAGGCTGCTCGAGGAGAAAGGAGACCGAGGTGCTAGATCTTTGTGAATTACGACAACAAAAGCCAACAGGCAATACAGCCAAGGAAGACATTGGGGTAATTGCTGCGATTGAAATCGATAAAGTTGAAAATAGTTAGGAAGAACGAAAGCGCTTTGACAAATAAAGAGGTTTATGATACTGCTTTAGCAATTTTGCTACCAGTACTTCTTTTGCACTCTTTCAGTCGGTATATCATTGGAGTCAATAGGAACTGCAAGTTGCACGGAGAACATCTCCAAAGTGATGTAGACTAAGGACTAAGCATGTTGCCGCCAGTTAAAGGCCGACCGTGGTAAGCGTGACTTGGCAAGTTCAAGCTGGTGCGTGCGTGCCAAAACACATCGCGCTCATCTAGGAGCGAATATAGATCTCATTCTTTGCCTATTGTTCGGCGATGCACCAGACTTCGCGTTCAAAAAGACCAGACTGTGCTTTGTCGCACACGCCTGCACCAAAGTAACAGGAAGCCGGGCAGGCTACTCGTGCATACTCCGGCATGTACTAAACAGAGAAGACAGGAAGCTGCTTTGCCGCGCCGACGCCAGTGTTTGCGCATCCATCGAGGGATCTGGGGATACAGAGGCCAAGACCACCTGGCACGCTGTATCTCTCTCTCTCTTTCTCTCTCTCTCTCGGAATTTTTCTTTCTTATTGACCTTCTCTCTTCATATCCGCCCCTTAACTGCGCAGGACTATTTCCGCCGAAGAGTGGGATCCGGCCCAGCGCTTAATATTACGAGGCCATACCGAAGGGTTCTTGTTGCTTGTCATCCATCTGCTTGCGAGCTTGCATGCTTGTGCGTTCTGTGCGCGTTGATTGTCTTTTTGGCACTGCTGTTCGCTTACCACATCATGTCGCTCATTTGCTGATGCTTATGGTCATAGATAGCGGGGAACAAATGTGCTAGAGAGATGGAAGAGACGTGAGTAAAATACAGAGAGAAAGGAATAAAGAAAGCAAGACAGATGGCTATGGCGTTCTTGAAGTACACAGAGGACCGTTTAACGCAGGCCGGTCTTGGAGGAGAGAGCTTTAGCGAAATGATGAAGCAGCTGATCACGTGAGAGGTTGTGGTCATAGGTCAATGGTCAACACGTTTTCCTGTAGTTGGCGCTGCTCTCAGATTCGGTATTGGTGGAAGAAATGCAGGGAAGAGATTGATAGAACCAGAGTCATTGCAAGTCTAGTAATGTTACATTATAGTGATAGAGCTTTTAACTAGGAAACTTAAGATTGAGATCAGATAGGCAAAAGGGAAGATTGCGAAAGAAGTAGTAAAGCCTGATTAAATCAAGCAGGCTAAGGAGATATTTGTCCCTGCCCGGTATCAAAGGGGATGTCAATGGACACAATCCTCATCGCCTCCTGCTAGTTCATTCCTCCGTGCTTTAATGGACTATTTGTTCATTACAGTTTCTTTTGTATTATGAGGACAAGTAGTAACTTCTGTGTGGTTCTCTCGGGACATTTGCGGTCATCATTATTGACGTATTCCTAATCCTCATCACCACTATTTTTCCACTGACGTAAGTGGGCCGCTCCTAGAGAGAAAGCGATATATAGAAAGAAACGAAATGGAAAGGCAGGGAGGTTAATCAAGGACGTGCCCGGTTAGCTACCCTACCGTTGGGGAGGCCGGTCCCAGCGATCTACAATTACCCCTGCCTTGTGCCAGCTGACACCATATTGTGTCTGCATACTTGTTAATTTATCGCACCAGTTAGTCCTCTGCCATCACCGACCACGCTTTCCTTCTCTTCGCACCCATTATGCAACCCTAATAGACCCCCGGTTATATGCCCTTTGCATTACATGTCCTGTCCTATTGCATTTATGCATTTTCATGTCACATAGAATACCTGCTACCCAGTTTGATGTCTCATACACACTGCTGTCTTCCTGTCTTTCGACTTTACGACTATCGCTTTTTGTCCCAATGATCGTTCCGCGCTCCATAACTTCTCAAGCTTTTTTGCTATTCTGCCTGACACTAGTACCGACAAAATTCAGTAACTGCGCAACAGTTCTAGATAAGCACTTGTACAATATTTTGCAAGTGAACTTTGTAGAAATATTGGTAGGTAGTCTATGGTAAAAAAGTGCGATAACAGAGGCGTCACGGGCGTAAGAAGAGTAGAGTTTATGTTTCCTGTCTCTCCAATCTTCGTAGCATTACTCTTTAGAAGGCCTCTTTAATAAGAGCTCACTAGTAGTTTATTAGCTTTGTAATTATGTGCGTGGGGAAAGTGTGTCGCTTCATTATTGCCGCCTTTATAAGCGTGATAAGAGTGCGAGAATTCTTTGAAGCCAGCCTTAACGGCATTACCTATACGCGCCTTGAAATGGACCTGCGTGTTGTATTGGACCATTAATGTGTTCTAAAAACATTCAAAATATATGGTGCATTATAGATCGGCATACCCGTTGCTGAGAGGAACGACTTAATGCAATTAGAAGTGGGGCCAATATAGACAAACATACACGGAGGACACGTAAGACTATTGTCATTGCCAACCGTTGGCAGCGGCGCTCGTCTTATCATACCTTCAAATTGTATGAGTGGTAATTGATGAATCTCTTCTAATAGGCACGTTTCATCAGCTAACCGAACAAGAAATTTTGTTACGATGTCTCACTGAAAAATGAAATAGACTTTATGCTTAATTGGTTAAAGTTTTGCCTGGAACACAATTCTAGTTTTGATTTGGTGCGAATGTACTGTCGTAAAAAAGTTTATATCGCTCCTCGCACCCTGGCTCCATCATTGCTTCATTTTTTTTCTTCACACAGGAAAGCGACTACAGGATGCGAATGCGAACAAGGAAAGTTCACATGCGAAATGTAAGCAAGACTGTGAAATCCCCCCCCCCCCCCCCCGCCTACGCTTTCACTCGCATATACAGCATGCGACGCGCGGTGACGATGTTGTCGCATTTGGATTTTATAGGGAACATGCTGGCGACGGCAGTAATGCGCCTGGAGTGTCCACATAATTGCTATAGCAATGATATAACGAGAGTATCCGGCAACCGAAGAGTCCCGTGGCCCATCACTTTCCGCAAAAGAAGAAGTAACAAAATCGAACTCTCCCCATGCGTCAATTCGCCACGTCGCAACAATGTCTTTTTTTTTCTTTTGTGGAGCGGGGGCACCCAAATGAAGAAACGCAAATGAAAGCATGTCGGCCACAATCGAATGCCTACTTTGGTCACTTAGTGTGGCTACCGAAGGAATATCGACGCAAACGTGAGGTACTTGTTCCACAGACAACCCTACGCATACTGCTTGGTATCCTACGCCGGCGAGACTAAAGACTTTCCGGAGAGGTTGCGATACCATGGAAGTGAAGGTCATGCCCTCAAGCGAACGCGTTGAAATCTGTCGAGTCCCACAGTGACGGCGGCGAGTGACCATTGTTCCTTTTTCTCGTCTGCTAGCCAGAAAGCGTCCAAAACTCTGCCAGGACAAAATCCACTCGGCCAGAGAAAAACCAACGCTCACCGAAATACGCCGCGTGGTGGTCAAGGCCGCACGAGAAAAACGCATGGGCTCTGGCTGTCTCTGGCAGCCCGCAGGTAGCAAGAACAAGAAAATTGAAGATGCCCGATCAGTTTTCCGAATAAAATTCAACGTAGAAAAAATAATTAAGAACGTAGCTACCTTTGCTGTCTTTAGTGTCTCGTCATGGATACTTTGGCACAGTTGAATAAAATGTTGATATTCTTTTCTGTTACATGAGGGTACACATGAACCACCATGATGATTCGTCTCATCGGGCCTCGCTGCGCGCTTTGTCAACTTGTCTGATAGTGTGTTGATTTGGCTTGTCTTGTTGTATGGGCCGATGTACGCCTTTAGAAAAGTCAGCTCACCTTTGGCGTCAAATGTTTCTAAGAAGATCAAACCCATAAAGTTTCGAAATTGAAGTGCACACGCTCCGTAGATTCCGCGGCCTCCACTAGATGCCACGACGAGCCCGCTCACCATCAAAACGCCATTGAAACTTTGTGCTCGAATTGGGCTCCTTGCGTTAATAACTCCAGGTACATGGGCGTTGCCACAAAATCCAGCCCAAGTTCGGAATGTTTACTGTGAAATGTCTTTTCGAGCGTGAAAAAGGCATTCCAGACAAAATCCTGAATGATTTCCGGCGCCGCGGGTTGTTTTGGTCGGCGGTGCATGACAGCAGGAAAAAATTTCGAGGGGTGCTGAAGCCCCATAAGCACCCCCCCCCCCCTTCCCCCTGGCTACGCCCATGCTTACCACATGCTTAAATAGAAGGACATTCGAGGCAATGTTATATTAGGCAGTGGAATATTATATCCGGTGGAAGCAGCCACGCTCAAATAGTAAGACACGTTATTCAGGCTTGCGTGAGCAGCGCAAAGACAGGGTTAAAGGTGAAGGCATGTAGGCAATGACACGTTCAGCTGTCACCTGATTTATTTATAATAAATTGGTTTATTCTATAAGTTAATCAGTAAGTCAGTTGTCAGTCGTTGCAAGGTCTCGTTTTCTATGAGCCTAAACACTTTGTCTGTGTCCTTGGCGCTGTTCCCACCCTAATTTTAATAACCCACTAGCCGTTGATTTTACGTTAAACGACATGGTAGCATTCGTGGAAATATCACGAAACTCACCCGCGGCTAACATTAATCTTCTTTATCAAATTTTTTACGGATGTTAGAAAGGCTGCCACTATGGTGGCAGCTCCAGAAGCCAAGAAGAAACACACGGTGAAATAGAAGCAAAAAGAGAGAGAAAAAAAGGCTGAAATCACGGGAACTAACTTTGTTCGTTCAGGTTGGCCGATGCACCCAAGCTTCGTTACTAGAGCTTGTGCAACAAGTTTTTTGAGCCCACACGCAACCATCTCCTCTTTCCATGACACCGCTGTCTTAAGGAATCGCACAAGTCAGGTGATTACGCCCCGCGAGCAATCTCACAAAGAGCAGCGTTAGGTCAGATTAAAACAAAAGGTCCACAACACTACAGTGGACTGCAAGCTTACGCGCCGCCGACTTGCCGCACAGTGTCTCGCTCACCACCTAGTACGCCAGGCAAAATGAATCGCGGAGTGGCTTGTAAGTCACCGGGCGCGCAGCTGTAAGGCGAGTCGGCAAAGAGGAGCTCGAGGCACTATACTCAGCGTTAACGAGCTTGATGGAACCGCCAAATAGGGAGCTCTGGTTCCATGATATCGAGTAGCGAAGACCAAGGCCTTTGTTCCCTACTCCTCACGATGCCCTAACAGGCCTCCCGTCATTACGGTAACAGCCGCGGTGCCTTTGTTGACGTTGCAGAATCACTGGCTACAAGAATGATTGATCGCAGCCGGAAGCATTGCTGCTTTTTAGCGTAGCAGAAAACGTCGTTACAAGCGACAATCTCGGGTCACCATTATTGCGAGCAGGACGCCACAACAGCGAATTAAGTAAATAGCGGGCAAATTAAGTGAAAATTCACGCAAAATAATCGAAAATAGAAGGTGCTTGCTGGATCACCTTTTTTTGTTTGCCGCTTCATTTTTTGATGGACGAAAAGCGAGGGTAGCATGAAGCCGTATGTCTTGCTTAGGAAAGCAAACGGCATAATCAGGACGGTATACTCAGTGTTTAGCTGGTTTACTCCACAGCAGCGAAGATTAGTACTCCGACAGAACATACTGTGTATGAGGATGCAGTTTGGTACACACTAAAAACGAGACCTTTTGTAGGGGTGCGCATTTTCGTATCTTATGGAAAGTCTGCACTTCGGTTTTTATACAACGATACCATACAAGCGAGCTAGGGCCTCTGGATAATTCTTCGTCACACTTTAAGATGTCGCCAATCAGAGCACAATTCAGAGAGGGCAGACGTTATGTTACTGTTACTGCGACGCTAAGGCTCACGATAAAACCTGTACACAATATACGGCCTACACTCTTAAAACGGTTGCACCATTTGAGGTGTATGTTTGTCCAACAACAATAATCGTCTTCTGTCTTGCTTGTGTTTCTTTTCTTGAAAACTGGGCACACGGTACTTTCCTGTAGGAGAATGCTGTGTCACTTCGATAACGAGCAAACCATTCACGACTTGGAAGTAGCGGCCTCGTAGCATTGGAGAAAGGAAATGCGGGCACGACAGAGATGCCGATTATTGTTGTGGGACAAGATAGGCCCCAAAGGGTGTAAATTTTTTTAGGAGTATAGAGTTTAAGGTAAACGAATATTTTCCTTGCTAGTTTTAATAACGTCAATTTTTCATTCTGATCCAGCATAACGTATCTAATACAACGAAGTTCGCGTGGCTGCTAATGCTATTTAAGGTAAAAAGTGCCCATTACCTACGACATGTGAAAGAAAAAAGAATGCATCTTGCAATATAGCTGCAAAAAGTCAGATGTACCACTCGGCGCCTTGCACTGTGTGACTGGAGAATTGCAACTGAGCTGTGTCACACGTGACTTAGGAGAGGCAAAGCGCGACGCAGGCCTTTCGTGCGCAGATGTCATATAGTATATGTCGCAAAAGTTTCCAAACGAAAGCGCAGCAGGTGAGCCCCAACATATTGCCGTATGGTGGCGCTGTTACTGTCGAAAGCATGCTAACATCAGAGTGCAGAGGTTTCCAGAAATGCAGATGACATTACTCTCACTAGTCACAGCGCTTCCGGTGATTGAGGCGCCACCACGTGTCAGCAATATTTCCTACGTGGTCGCAACGCTTTCGGCCTGACGACTTTCGCGACAGGTAGTGCAACTACCAGCGACAGGAGCCAGTATAGCACAGAAGTTCGCCAGGCAATAACAGGAGACACCAGCTCCACTAAAAGACATACGAACGAAGCAAGAGACTGGTCCCTATACGAGCCAGCGTGGCCTGGCCTAGCCGTACAGTAAATCTTACCTGGCACACGTAAGCCGAGACACGCATACATCTCGTGACCTAACGTGCGGGCGAAATATATCCTGGTCAACTCCAGTCAGGGACTGTGCGAGTACAGTGACAAGGCGCAGATGAAAAGATGGAAACAAAATAATGAAGCAAAAAGCAAGAGGAAGATGGAAGGCATCATAGGTTCGTTAATTTTGGTTAGCCCACTGGCTCCTTTCAGCTGCCTCAGCAAATAAAGGCCGTGCCGCAAGCCACGGGATAGCAGGCAGAAACTCCGACATGGTTGTGAGCGTAAGGGAAGAAAAATTAGGGGCAGCACAGGGATCTAGGGATAGATGGCATATGCTGTCTGGATATTAAGGGCTGTGGCCACTCGCGAGCACGTGTATTGCAATAAACATTACCGGGCCCTTCAGCTCGTATTTCTGGACGCGCCTCTTGCAGTCAGAGTGCTCGTTCTTGTGCTGATTTTCGCTCATGGAACGATTTTCCTACAGCGCGTGCGGACTCAAGTTGTGTGTCTTACTGGAAGCATGCTGACAGACTTTACAATCTTTTGGCGTGAAAGCATCCCATGAATGCGGCTTGTTTCACGCTCCGAAGAACACCTTTGTTTAGCACGTATTGATCAACAGAAGTATGTCACAGGAGTTTTCATGTTGCTCTACAATTTTCTCGTTGCCGCTTTTAATCTGGTTATAATATCTGAGAAGTTGATTATTTATTTATTACTAATTATCTAATTAGGCGGTATGAAACAAATAAGTTGAGTATCTCCAAGCACCTGCAAACAACATTACCTTGGTTCTTTCCAGCTACGAGGCATTCGCATATTTTCAAATCTTGGTGCATGATGGTTTGTACAGGCCGTATACGTCGCATACTTTGTACATACCCCTCACTCCTTCGCCCCCCCCCCCCCCCCGCTTTCTCCTATACGAGACAGCACTGTAATTACGCTTGAATAAATGTGAGCATGATAGGCGGAGGATCCTGTAGCGCTGTTACAGGTGCTATGAGCGAGGAAATCGAAGACAGTCTCGCGCCCAGAACATGCGCAAGCCAACGGTCGAATACAAGTGGTACGTAGGACCGCTAAAACTTCTGTAATTAATGTGGCCGCTGTCGCCTTCGCTGGAGACCTCCACGATGACATTATGAATATTAGTCATATGGAGAACGTTCACGTTATGCTCTTACTTCAGTGCGCAGGTTCTGAAGTACGGAACAAGCCGTCAGTAAAAATATGACACGGCCGCAATTTTCCTTCCACAATGAAACAAATATTTCGTGGTTATATAGAACGCTGCAAGAATGCGGTGAGCACGTGTCAGCCGTTATTATCTTGTCATCCTGAGCTAATTATGATCGTTTCTTTTTCGAATGTGTTCATTTATCGATGGCCCTTCCGTCTTAAACGATTTCATTTTGAATACGTCGTGTTTGGCTCATTTGCTAAGAACTGTCTGTGATTCATTATATATGCATCATGTTCTGAGCCGTATCAATGCACTTGTTTCAAGCCTGGCAAACCGTTAATTCTTGCGTTTTCACGCGTAAGTGCATTATTTCACATGTATTTTTCTGTTTATATTCGTTGAGCTGAAGTTGAATTTCGGTACAGTTAAGTTACTAAAATTTACGTTATTGGTGTTTTGATGTTTGACCAATACATAGTTATTGCGTATGGGTCATAAAATACGCATCCCACATGCCGGGAAACAAAAATTATATTGTAAAAACTAAAAAAAAACTCATTCTGCTCAAAGGAAGTTCGTATAACTCAAGAAGGTGCCTTCTGAAGCCTTTGTTTATTTAAATGGTTTTCTTTTCTACCCTTTCATCGATATCGTGCTCAGTGGCAGAAAACTGCTGTCAGTGAATAAACCACCGCATCGGGGAAAGGAAGCAGGACTGTGCGTGAAGCTGTAGATTTCTCTACAGTTGGCAATGAACACACACGCACAGACAACATACCATAACACTTGACCGAAGCGTATTTTACATAAACTGCTTTACTAGATAAAGTCAAAATTTATTTACGTCATTCCAGAAGCGGTGTGAAATGGGGTTCAGTGTTTCGCCATTAGTTTGCACAGGGTCTCAGAGCTAACTTTAGCCAGAGCTTATAAATATGCGAACGCCACGTAGCTAAACAAAACCAAGGTAATATTGTTAGCCGTCGCTTGGCGATACCCAAATTGTTCTTTTCATTCCGCGTAATTAAATAATTAGTCTTAAATAAATAGTCAACTTCTCAAATATTATGATTAGATTAAAAGTACCAATGAGAATATTGTCGAGCGACATGAAAGACTCCCGATACAGCTCTATGTTGCTCAACACGTGCTACATAAAAGTGTTTTTCTGAGCATGAATGAAGCCCGCAAATGCATGAAAAATTGCCGCGTGACAGACCACTCGAGGCACTTTTGGTGTGTTCGCGGACACCTTTCACACTCGGAAAAACACTTTTATATAGCACGTATTGAGCAACAGAAAGCTGTATCGGGAGTTTATGTCGCTCGATAATTTTCTCATTGGTACTTTAAATCTAATTATAATATTTGAGAAGTTTATTATTTATATAGGACTAATTGTCTAATTAGGCGGGATGAAAAAATAAATAAGTTGAGTATCGCCAAGCGATGGCACGCAACATTACCTTGGTTCTGTTCAGCTAACACGCGTTCACATATATTGACGCTCTGGCTAAAGCTTGCTGGGACAGCCTGTATGTGTAACAAAAGTTAACGAACCCGTAACATAATGCTAGGAGTGCTTTGTAATCTTGTGTTCTTTAAACTTGTCTGTAGAAGAGTGCACGTTATGCACATATGCAGTACGTTACACGTGTGTCCTCTAAGCACCGCGCATTTTATCTCGATCTTGCTTGTGCAAAGAGTATCAGAGTTATGCATGAACGTTGTTTACCAGCACGCGTGTAGAAACACTAAATCTTCATGAGAGAAGGAGCAGCCAGCGACCGCGTTGATGCACCAAGGTCTCCTTTTCAAATAATCGATAAAAAAAAAGAAAGATGAAGAGGACGAAGGAGGTGTTAACCCCGACTCTAACTTGACCCCACACAACTAGACCTCTAGCGTGAGAGTGCAACAAACAAAGAAAAGCGAACTGAACGCTGAGAGGCCGATCAATTATTCCGCAGTCGAGCTTGAAGACGGGATTCGTGACATCTGCTTCACGCTCTACTGAGCTGTCTAAATTTACGGCTGCAAGGAAGCTACGTTCCAATCTACGCTGCCCCGTCCTCCTCACGATCCCCTCCCCCTTAACCCCACTCTTTCCCTTCCTTCTCCACTTATTCACCAACTAAGCTCTCTTTCGCCGTCTCTCCTCGTTTTTCTTTTTTTTATATTGCCGCGTTTCGACTCTTTCTCTTATGTCACCACCTTTCATCGGTTCGACGCTCCTTTGTGACAGCTTTTTCTCAGTGCGCGCATTCGTTATTCCGCAGAAATGCGCGCCCATGCATTTGCCGTCGGGAATGTGTTCTCCGCGTAAGGCCGCAGCTCCGGCAGCTGCTGCTCCTAGGGTAAGTGCAAGCATCGAAGTGCGCACAGGCTCATTTGGTCTCCACAGAAGAGGTCGTTTCTTTCACACGATGACGATACTTTTCTTTTTCTTCTTTCCTTCTTGTCACCATCATTGAGCAATTGGTGGACTTTCTTGGTTCTCCTTCCTTTAAGACTGAGCTGTGTAGCCGCGTTCAGAATCGATATCTCTGCAATACGGTCGAGTTGACCTTCTCTGTTGATCTACTTCGACCTTGTGCCCGTTTAAAACCTGTTTTTTTCTTTTTTCGGAGTACAGTTCTAGTGGATATTAGATTGAACCAGTCACTCTTGATTGATGAATTTTCTTAAGTTTACTCTCCTTGCGATTTCCAGAGCTGTAAATGTGAGCAAGTTTTCCGCCTCTTTGGAGTAAGTTGCTCAGGCCTAGACCTTGTTGATGACAGCACTCTTTGTCACTCCGTCAGTAAGCTTCTTTATGCTGTTTCAATTTGATGGGATGTATTAGCTTGCCTTATTAAGAAGAAAAAAAAACTGAGTCATTGCTGTACACAGACTGAAGTAGCGACGCAATAAGCCCTCTTAGTAAGCCATATACCAACAACAGCCCACATAAGCACAATGCTGCGACCTGGTCTTGTCTTTCAAGCGGGGCAATTTTTCGAATGCCAACTTTATTGAAGAATTTCATTTCGTATTGTGTGTGTGCAAGTGAGGTTTACACGGCCGCAATTCTTGAATACAGTGGAAGCTATGTTTTAAGATCGTGGAGGTGACATTCCTGCTGCGTTAGTAGCAGGCCATCTGCAAATGATGCAGTATGTACCCTCTAAACAACACGGCCAGCAAGGCCACAGCAAACTTTGAGTGGTGCAAATGCATGAGCAGCTATGGTTCTTAAGTGATTAAAAAAGAACGAGCAGTAAGAATGATTGATGCATGGTTGCCAGAGAGTCGTACTAGAGCTCGTTTAAGGACATGGCCGGCCATTTGCGGGACAACCTTTTTGTTATAGTCTTCAATAACATTGATATGCCGCGAGGTAATGAACAGTAGCTGGCAAAAAGAAAAGTCCCTCAAATGTTACATTGTTCATTATTCTACATTCTTACATTATTCAGCGAACCCTACAATAGAAAATCTACAGAGACCTGAGCCGCCTTCTTCTATAGTCTTGTCGGAGAAACATGTTCGACAGTAATTTTAGGTATCGCAGCTTAAAGGGTGTTCCCTTGCCGCAGTGTAAAGCGGCATTGATTTACTGTTTTTGTCTTATATATAAGATGTTGCAAGAGAAGGAAAGGTATTATAGACTCCCATAAAGCAAGCAGAGCTGCAAAGATAAAGCGCATTGAGAAAGAAAGCAGTATTCGTTGAAGAGCGGCGGAACGGGGTGGCGTATCACCCAGATAATAGTTGAGACGGCGTCCATAACGGCAGTTGGAATTGGTCACGAATTATGAGACACGAGAGAGAGAGAGAGAGAGAGAGAGAGAGAGAGAGAGAGAGAGAGGGAGAGAGAGAGGGAGAACACACGAGCTCACCCCTTGCGCTCACAGGCTAGCCCATGCCGTCATCTGCTTCTCGTAATGCCCTTTTTGTCCGCACTTTGGCAGCAGTGCGTTCATGACTCCGGAAAACTTCCGGTCATGAACTTTTGACAGTCAAGTTATAGCCTAGTAAAAAGAAGAATTTTGTGATGCAGTCTACTATTGGCACATGCTCCTGCTCTGTTAAGATATACGACACGTGTCATATGCCTCGAGCTCATGCGTACAACTTTTTGTTGTACCTGAGTAGTAAACTTATCAAACATTCTAACTCCATAGCAAAACTGGTGCCTGCTGGAAAGTTCCATATATTTATGGGGTATTGTAGCTTGCTTTGATCCAGAGGGCTTAATCGAAAAATCTTTTAGGAACTGTGTAAACAACAGAATGTTCTCCCAAGACAAATTGCTTCTTTATAATCACTACGTGAAATAGAATAGCCTCATAATTCTCCTTCACAAAAACGAAAAGAAAAAGAAAAGAGAAACCCGACCCTCACACTGCTGCCAGGCAACGGAGGCATCCGAAGAAGAATGGATCTTTAGCTGACAATTGTTTCGTCGGCAGTCACAAGCCATCAACTGCCGATTCTTCACCAATCAAATATTCCCACACAAGGTCTCTTTTTGCATGCAATATACCGAAAGGTGACAAAAAAAGAAAGACTTTTTCAACTCCAAATTCTTCATTATAGTGGCTTGTGCAAATTATTGTTAACGTATATTTTCTTCCTGAACTTAAAAAGATGGACAAGGCGTTGATTTCCGCATTACGATTCGTATTTGCCCCAAGTGTTTGTGCCTTTCACACTGTGTTGGAAAGGGAAAATTCAGACGCGATTGAACGGAAAATGTAAAACGGAAAAACCAGAAAAACACAATGCACTCTGTGGCGTGCTAAACTTTTTCTGTATTGTTTACGTTCTAGCTAAAGCCTTGATTGATCTTTGCATCATTATGGGAGCCTCCGAACTTAATTTTTTAACGTAAAATGAGGAGATATGGTTTTGAAAGGCTGTTATCTAATGAGTCGCAATATTTGTTTCGCTGCTCTTCTGTCCAGTCACGGAGTTACGTAACCTTGTGTCAGGTGTGTGCAATTTCTTCGGATGCTCGGCCAGAAGCGCTGTAAATAAATAAATAAATAAATAAATAAATAAATAAATAAATAAATAAATAAATAAATAAATAAATAAATAAATAAATAAATAAATAAATAAATAAATAAATAAATAAATAAATAAATAAATACGAGCGCAGAGAAACCTTCATCTCTGCTTTTGCTCGTTTACTAGTTGAACATTTAAACTTGACCTAAATCTCAGAGAGAAGCATATATATACATATTTGTTCACGCGAGGAGATGATGCCGTCTATCATTAACCCACCATGTAAAAGCAACACCAATGACGATGCAGATTCACTATTAAGGAAACTGCACTAAGAATAGTTTGACAGGTGCCTCCAGCATTACAAAGTATCTCGTGTTCAGCGCCATCATTAACAACTGGCCGTTTTCTCGTTTCTCCAGCGCATGGAACTGCATTGAACTGGTGGCCCTGCTGGCTGGCGTGGCACATGGTTGTTCACGAAGCTGGTCCGTGCTATACGAGAGAAGTGACTCGGCCGTGTGTTGCAACGGTAGGATGACGGATGGTGCGACTTCGGACCACGAAGTTCGCGCATAGGGTTCGCGAAGGTGAGGCTGGCGAGCACTCGGAATGACTTGCACAGCACGTCGCACTGCGCCGACAATCCGTAAGGGGGCCTCCTATTGCGGCACGGAGAATCAAGATGGAATTCTGCTGTGCTGACACAGGCACACGGCATTCAATCTTCGTTCGGGAGTGCGTTTGTTAGTAACTCTTTGGCAAGTCTTGGATAGGAAGAGAAGCACACGTACGCCAGAAGCAGTGTTCAATATCGTCTGATATAAAAATTACTTGGTATTTCCGTTTTTATCGTTTATTTCGTCATATTGCAGACCAGTGGGCCGTAGTTTAAATGTGAGACCTGGGTACTGCAGGTACGACAAGAGCCAAAAGTTGGAGGAGTACATTCTTTGACCTAGCTACGCAAGTGGAAATAGAAGAAAAAAGGAAACATTTGGACATTTCATTGATTATGCCGAGATAAGGAAAAGAGTAATATCAGCAAACAGCCTTGATATATATGAAGCAAGAAGAAAGCGCTTTTAAAGAAAATCACATAATTTTTGCATAACAGATTGTCTAGTTCAACGCGATTTTGTGAACCACCGCAATGGTTCAGTGACTACGGCACTGTGCTGCGTAGCACGAGGTAGCGGGTTCGGTACACGGCCCTGGTGGCTACACTTCCATGGCGGCATAATGGAAAAACAATTGCGTACCTAAATTTAGGTGCACGGTGAACGTCAGTTGGTCGAGGCTTATCCTAGGCCCCCCTGCACTGTGGCGTCCTTCAGGACGTTAATCCCAACAATTTAATTATTTGATGAATTTAATGTTACTATGTTAACTGCTTCTTAGGGATTGTATTTAGCCAATTGTCCTACGCATAAAATGATCGTACAGTGCTTTCTTTTCTGAAGTGTTGTAGTATGCATTTCTGGCCAATTCTGCTGTCTCCTTAAGACTGTCCTTGGACGTTTTTGGTGTATTTTGGGGATTGGAGTCTCCGTCAAGCCGCAGTAAAGTAGCTCTGGTTCCCCACCTCCTTAGCCACAATGTGATTATGTCTGAAATACAAAAAATAAACATAGAAACACGAACATACAGGCACTACTCCACGGGAACTTGCACAGAAACCAAACGCTTTTATTTTGCTGCTTTCCTGAAGCTTGAGAACTGAAGTGCAGTCTTATAGAAACTAGAAAAGCTGATAGTTCCAAGATAACGTTGAATCCCATTAAATAATGCAAAGAATATCTTCTACTCTATGGGAGACAAAGCCTCAAGAAGCTGGAAGAGTAGAAACAAATGATATTTGAAGCTGAAATGAGTGAGACAGTAAGTGTCACTTTGAAAGTGGTGCTCCACCACAGGTTCAGCATGGAGCCCTTTCCTGTTCAATAGAATGCTGAATACTTTCACGAGTCTTTCTTTTGCGGAAGTGTACTCCTTATGCAATCGACATCGTTTACCGTCAAAAGAAAATTGCAATTACGAAGTTAGTGCACTAGAGAAAACTAGGAAATATGTTTAAGTGTCACCCGTTGCACGACAACGTGCAATGCCAGCAACACGGAATGCAAAAAAAGATAAAGTTGGACGGTTAGACAATCATGATAATTTCACCGTGAATGGAGAAAGCAGCGTAGAAAGAGCGGCTGCTAAAAGAATTCAGACAGAGCGTGTCGAAAAATTGGAACGGTGTGGCAGCTCCGTGTGCCACAATATATCAGTTCAGTTGAATGGCTGGTTGACGCGGCTGGTGAGGAACGACAGCAGCAGAGTACACATCCGGAGTGACTCTGATGACCTTGGTAAACTGCACATTGTGATAGTTCCAAGACGATGGCGATGTGACAGATATTGACGATGACGATGACGATGTGACAAATATCGCCATGCGTAAAGATTCTTTTGCTTTTAGTGGCAGGCCATCTTTCGCCGGGTTCTTACTGTTACCAAGTTATCGCTCTGCGCTAGACTGGATCTGAAAATTTATTCTATGCTGCATGTCACCGGTTCTGTAGGAAACGAGTCTCGTCTGATCAGATTGTGCGCGATACGCGAATAGTGTTGCACCGTCGCGAATATACGCGAGTACCAGCGATTGCTCTGGAATGTACGGAGATGCGCGCATAAATAGTTGACCAACTTGACCCACCAGATTGAAGTTCGGTGACTCGTGGCTGTGCTTGCCGCTGTCGTCGTGATGTCGCTGTTACTTCCTTTTCAGGGTGCATGTTTGTCCAACAAAGTGTTAAATTCCCAACTCACGTACTCGGTACTTGTTGGTTTTTTACCGACACTATAACGCGACGTTACGTTGAGTGACGAGAAAGAAAAATTTGTTTCGGAATGACTGAACGTCGAATAACCGAAATCATGGCGATTGTAGCGTTGCTCAAGAGAAGCGATTGGACGAATATATTATAATTTAAAAAGAGAAAGAGAGATAGCCATCGTGGTGAAAGGTCGCGACATGTGCTTGAGAATAGTTGAGGGCAGAATATCGAGGAAAACTTCAAATTTAACAAACGTGAGCAGTGAGTGGGCGACCGATTCACATAGAAATGCCATTCTGTATGTGAGAAACAAATGTTTTTAAAAGCGGAGAATAGAAGTGCTTGAAGTATTAAAAGCTATGCTTCAGAATTCTGCCAATGAGAAAAAATACGTTAATATGTACTGTTCGCTCTATATTTAAGGAGGTAAAAAATTATTTTACCAAAAAACTCCGAAAGGTGTTGCCTTTGTCGTAGCTCAAATATCCGTAGTCTCTAATGGACCACAGAGAGGTAAGCAGTCGCTTTTATTGCGAGGGTGATAAACACTTGTGTAAGCAGGCAGCTTCTATTATTAAAAAATGACGACATACAAGTTTACTTTCAAGGAAGTGCAGTTACGTAATAATGAGACATTTATTCTACAGCGAAAAATACAAGGACACAGAGAAACATAAAAAAAAGACGAGTGGATCGCGCTCAGCGCAAAGAGCAATTACGAACTTATCCGATTTACGATTCTAATAAAAAAAGATATAATGTTTTGTTTTGGAAACTGACACGACAAAGATGTTCCGGCTTTCAAATACGGCACTGGATACTCCTGGTCTCACTGAGAAGTAGTTTCACACATACGTTCCCGTACACTCTCATACGTTACTAATCTCATGGGAGCGTCGGCCGACACGACGGCGACTGCCGTATCGTGAAGGACAGGCCAAAAGGTGGCGTCCGCTCGCCCACGCGCACAAAGCGGTACTCTGGACCGAGCGTCGAATAGCGGGGGCTGTTTCGTTAAGCCGCATATAGCCGCTGCTTGCCTGTCCGCGTTCAACGCAAACAGCACTCCGAACACCTGCTCCTGTGTGCACAATGGTTGCAACGGGCTGTTTCAAACGACATATATACGTGCAGATACACAGCAGGGAATATTGCGGGCTCAATCGAATGGCCCTAGCGAAGGATGCTCGGACACTAGAACGCTATGCTCGCATGCGTCTATACCCTCGCCATTTTCGCACGTCTGCTGCCTGAGATGGCGCTGACCGACGCGCAGGTCCATTCTACCGTGAGGTTAGCAAAATGTTGGAGAGCTGCACGTGTGAGCCAGTCACATATAACATGTTTTGCATGTGTAATGGCAATGACAGTTGCTTCAAACAAGCTCGTAAGAAGGATGAAAGAAACAGAAGACGAAGCAAAAAGAAAAAGAAAGGAAGTGAAAGAATCAATCGGGCAGTAGAGACAGAAGCAAGAGAACAATGCCATTACCGGTGCGATTAAAGATCAAGAGCTTGGAAAAAGAAGAAGATGTGAGTCACAGAAGCACTGATGCGGTAATGTTAGTGCTACGTATTTGCCAGAAGACGGCGAAGTCACGGCCCAATTAAGGGAAGCATGGGGAGAAGAACAAGGTATGCTTCCTAAACAAGAACACAAAAAGAGACAAGCTACACGGTATCATAAAATTAGCCCTGCCCTGTCACCACGGACATACAAGACGTCTTGTTCCCTGAACACGACTAACTATCGGACCACGGATGCGAGAACAAAACATGTCGACGAGCACGAAAAAGAAAAGAAGAAAACCCGACATCCCCTCTCTAGGTAAGTGATGGTGAACACCTTCATACTGTGCTAGAAGCTGGAACATGCGTTATACGGGGCAACAGTTGTACCTGGCTAAGCAGATCAAATTGTTTATTTCCTGCTTTGTCTGCTTGTTTTCTGCCCTTCAGTTTCGTTTATTCTTCCTTAGACTGAAGGCGCCATATGTAGACTCTTTTGTCAAACTTCCCATTCAAAGGCAGTTTATTCATTACGCTGGCTTTCATGAGTTTTTGGACGTCTCACCAAATGAAAGAAGTGTACAAAATGAAGGTTTGCTGCACACTTTGGAAACTACACACGCTTACTCGGTTTAAAACGAGAAATAAAGCATCAATTTATATGCACCTGCAATATTGAGGTTTGCAGTTGTTTGCGCAAACGTACAGCTGGTATGCTCAGGGGATAATGCGGATCGGACAACCCGCCTCTCAAAGAAGAGACAATATTGGGGCTTCGGACTCGGCAGGAATCTCCGCAGAAAGCCGCCGGAGACGTGCGACACTCTTTGAGAACGACCGGGATCTGCGACCGCCTTTAAATTCACAGTGAACGGCGTTACGTTTGGGCGCACGTCGCATCTTGTCTCTTTCCTGATTATTGTCCTCACGCTTTCAGTTTAATCGCGAGTGGTAGCTAACCAAGTCAAACCGCGTTGACTTCCCTGCCTTTGGTTGTGTCTCTCCGGCATATATTACCCCTGATGAGAAAACCAAATTTATTAGTTTCGCCACAACAATCTTTTTCCAATACCGCTAAAGAAGCTCCATTTACTGAAGGGGTTGATACCTCCTTAAACTACGAACAGCGGAACTCGCTGTAGCGAATCCCGTCAACTTTCATTATACCTAATACAAGCTAAAAGTAAGCCCTAAGAAGCCCGTTATTCATTTTTTTTAAATAATTACTATCACTAAAAAAAGTCGGCCAGTTTCACCTGAAGGGCGATGCATGGACCGCAATAGCAAGGTTTAACGCAGCGCACAAAGTCCTCGAATGTTTTTTAACTATACATTATCTCAGTAGTTCCTGGCAGCACTGAGGAAGCTGCAGTTCTCGGTAGTCAGTAAGCAGCGCGAAAGCCTCCGCAAGATGTTTTGATCTGGGCGGCGTCGTTTGCTCAGCGTCTGCTCGCCGTCCAGTGAATACATACTCCCCTAATAGGTGATTGCCTTGACTCAACAAATGTTTTTACGCTGTAACCTTATGCCGCGATTACGTGAACATGGCAGCGGGCCTTCGCTTTCTCTATATGTAGTCTTTCTCTGCAATTACTTACAGCCTCCTCAGTCCGCAGTACGGACGAATTAATGCCCCTCTGAATATATTCACCCGCGCATATAATGGTCTGCTGAGCGTCCACTTGGGGTTTACTGGCCATCGTCACAGCATACTCGTACTACAATGGAGTAAGGCAGTAATGATGCAGTGAGCAGGTAGGTTTTGAGAGCGTCGCACATCATCAAGGCATCCCAAGCACTGATGCTGGGGCGCCATAAGTCCCCTAAGTTGAAGTCCAACCACTTTTACGGCTCGGCACCTGCCTCTGTAGCAGCCCCACCACTGTAAAAAGAAGCAACTGATCGCAATAATAACGACAATACATGGCTAACACTTTCGACCTCTATGGGAGATAACACTAAGCCATGGCTGATTTCACTGTATGTACTGCTTGTTGTCAGGGTAGAGGGCAAGTAAGAAACGTGAATTCGGATCGAAGTGGATTGTCTGGGCTGCATGGGCGTTGCCATGTTGTTACCGGCAATATAATCCATATGCATGCGCCGAGGGCTTAACGTATCGCATGTCGCTGTAACGTACCATGCACCATGCAAAGCTAAGTATATCTAACACCACCTATAACCAAGTAGTTACGCCCGGAACTATATTCTGCAACGCAGTGATATCGTCAGTGTGCACCTCGCACCTTCGGTGGTGCTGCAAGTAACTTGTGAGATAAGCATAAACCACATGCAAACTACCTTGCGTGTGACAGCGACAAGCAACGCGATGGAGATGGCTGTCGCGTTCGCTCGTCGCCTACAAGTCGTACTCCAGGTGAGCGATGACTCTGATCCACGTTTCCCCGGTGTTGCCGGTATGAGGGCAGCAAATGCGCACCGAAACTGGCGTGACACGTGCTTTACAATTTAAGTCGATGTGTCTTACCGCAAGGAACAGCGCGAAATATTTCTGAAGATCTTGCGGTAGCTTCTTAACAGCTTGCACGTATAAAAATGTAGTCGTTTGCTCGTTCCACGCGACAATCGGCTCTACTTGACGGATGTACGTTCAGTTCCGGCTTCGCGCTATTGGCTAATCACTCATAGCACTTCCGGGCGACGAGTGACGAATTCTAGATTTCCAGAACCGAGCGGTCGAGCGACAAGGACGAGCGATCTGCTCGCGCGACGGCCTTGTTTATTTGCTCAAAGCTCTCGCCTGCGTTCTAACTGCGCCTCGGTAAGGCCAAATCAAAAGGCTCCAATCGTCTGAACGCACTCGCTTGCCCGCGAGGACCACTAAACACTGTTAAATTGGACATTAATGCTTTTTATGCTATACACTAATTTTACACACCCCTGACGTGGCGCCATTTCCACCTCATTGCCCGCGCGTTCTCGTGTGCAATGACGCAAGCACTAGACACACTTTCAGACAACCACAACCGGGAAGCCGCCGCGGCGTCGGGGAGCAGCGCTCATCTTGCACCCCGGACGCCCGGGTTCGATTCCTAGCTAGATCGAGTTTACCAAATTTTCTCTTCAAAGACAATGATTCATTTCGTTTATAGGAACCTCTCTGAGAAATTTGACGTCTGTCCGAGAATTTTTGTGACGTGTTTTTAGAGTTTCCGTCATCGGTAATTATTGGTATCATCTTTTGGTCACGCCGACTATGCCGACAAACCTACGCGAGGTCACAAGCGCATCACTACAATGCTGCACGAGAGTCGAGGCTGAAGAAGCGGCCGTCGCTCTAGCGGCAGCGGGGGGATATCGGTCTAAGCGGTCTCTAAGAATCCTTACAGACTCACGAACGGCGTGCCGCAACTACCTACGCGGCAGAATAGGGCATAGAGCGTCCCGCATACTCCGCTCCGGAGACCACATAGCCCAACAACAAACAAAAAAAGAACCAATTAGGCATAGGATAGTATGGGCGCCGGGACACTCGGGAGTGGCAGGGAATGAAGAGGCGTACAGGATAGCTCGAGGGTACACTTATTAGCGAGCATCCAACGTAGGCGACCTCGAGGGGACCGAACCTGTACTCCAAAACCATTCGGCGATAATAAATTACTACAAGGGCTGCAGAAAGCGGTATCCACCACCACACACCTCCCTTAGCAGAGAGGACTATGTCGCGTGGAGGCAGCTACAAACGGGCTCGTACCCGAACCTAAACGTACTCATCAAAATGTATCCCTCACAATACAATGACAAATGCCCCTGGTGCCACGAAACACCCACGCTGTATCACATAACGTGGGCATGCCAGAAGATAGACGTGGTACCCGTTATACTAAACCCGAGTGCAGAGCAATGGGAGGGAGTGCTCTCCAGCGATCACCGGGTCGACCAAGAAGGTCTGATTCGGCGAGCGTAACTGGCAGCAGCATCCAGCGAAGCCCTGGACTAAAGGCAACCGACCATTGTGCAAGAAGATGGACGAAGCCATCTGAAGACCGCAGAAGACCAGCGAATCTAGAGCTAATAAAAAGTTTCACTCACTCACTCACTCACTCACTCACTCACTCACTCACTCACTCACTCACTCACTCACTCACTCACTCACTCACTCACTCACTCACTCACTCACTCACTCACTCACTCACTCACTCACTCACTCACTCACTCACTCACTCACTCACTCACTCACTCACTCACTCACTCACTCACTCACTCACTCACTCACTCACTCACTCACTCACTCACTCACTCACTCACTCACTCACTCACTCACTCACTCACTCACTCACTCACTCACTCACTCACTCACTCACTCACTCACTCACTCACTCACTCACTCACTCACTCACTCACTCACTCACTCACTCACTCACTCACTCACTCACTCACTCACTCACTCACTCACTCACTCACTCACTCACTCACTCACTCACTCACTCACTCACTCACTCACTCACTCACTCACTCACTCACTCACTCACTCACTCACTCACTCACTCACTCACTCGAATCATCATCATCAGCCTGGTTACGCCCACTGCTGGGCAAAGGCCTCTTCTCCAACAACCCCGGTCATGTACTTTCACATACTTCTCATACTTCTCCAACAACCCCGGTCATGTACTAATTCTGGCCATGTCGTCCCTGCAAACTTCTTAATCTCATCCGCCCACCTAAATTTGTGCCACCCCCTGCTACGCTTCCCTTTCCTCACTCACTCACTCGCGTAATGGGGCATATAATGCTTTCGCATAAAAATTGAAAGAAAAAGAAGCAGAATAGCCGTTGTCGGTACATCGCCTTCGGTCTACAGAAGAATGATGCTACTTCGTCCAAAGTGCCAACTTTGGTCTAAAATATAGGTCGTCAAGTGAATTCGCTATTGATGCGGTTACGTGGTGAGACGTGCGTTTCCTCCTCGTTTGCTTGTTCCTCATGGGAGCTTTTCGAAACAGCTAATATTACACCTGCAGTAGTTATGCTTAAAGAAAATGACCTGATACGGCACACACCTTTACCAGTCTTGGTGGTTTTAGGTTTCGTTTTTCAGCGTTACTACAACGCGCGTACGCAATGGGGGGGGGGGGGGGCAGCAGGTGATTTCGCCCTGAGGCTAGCAGGCAGTTAATGCAAATATACCTACCTGTCTCAGACTAGAGTGTACTAGAACCTCAGGCACATTTCGTGGCCACACATTCGCACGCACGGACGCACACTCGGTCCGCGCGAATTGAAAGCAGAAAGTAACCAATAAGAGTTCGTGAATAAATAGGCAAACTGAAACAAATGCCCAGCTTTAGTCGCCAGCGCGGTGGTTGCCGACATTCCAGGACTGAACTTCCCGCTCGCCTGCAAATAGCGACGCGGGAGGCAGTTTGAGTGTTTGCGGCCGAACTCCACATCGCCTACGCTGCAGGTTGGAATTCTACGGTGGTGCGAGGAACGACCGGCGTAGTTTCGGCAAATTCCGGTTAGAAGCGCACGCCGGGGAATCCCAGTCTCTCAATCCTTTTCGGCCGCGTGATTGCGGCGCAGTTGAATCGCCAATCGCCGGTAATTTCCTCCCTGGACCCCGAGGCGTACCGGGATAGTTTCGCGAACCCGCAGTCATTCCGACAGGCGGGAAGCAAAACTCTTAGATTATACGGCCGCGTGGGTCATTCGTTGTGTTTAGAGCCAGGTACGAGATTGCGAGCACTGACACGCGCAACAGTGAGGCAAATTCGTACGAATGGAATGCGCCGATGGGGCTAGACTGTATCACGCCGCCGTGCCAGATTACAAGCGCCTCACCTTATGCAGGACGACCACCGTTGGAGATTGCCGCTATAATTGAATCCTGCTCGTGTCTATGCGTGAAGGTTGGCCAGCGCTGGGCATGAAACTGCGAATCGTAGCGTTCATCCAATCGGGACAGCTCGTGATATTATACTTCAGCATGCACGCGGTTGTATCCTGCGCTATAAAGTGGCCAATGAACATTTCCTTTTCTTTTATCTTTGTCCGCACGAACACTCATAACTGAAGCTCACTGGTAGGTGGAAATGCCCTTCCCTCAATGCAAGATATCACGCATCGGCGATGTTGAATCAATATCAGCCCCATTCTATGTGCTTCCTGGTGCAGTATTGATGTCTGCCCTAGGGTAACCTAGGGCTCATTACAGTTAGCAGTAAGCTTGTTTAGATTTCTAGCGCAGTGGGAGACCTGAGCCCGGGTCGCGTTAAACATTGCCGGACGTACAAGAACGTTGTATCTATCCATCCACGCATGCAGTGACTGTACAGAAAGGCTGTAAACTTACTACGGGCGCGTTTAGTCGTGTACGGACATATTGTTGAAGTGATTTATTAAAATGTTTAGCTACATGGGGGAACAGAATGCGGTCACTGAGAAAAGTCAAATGCAACAAACAAACAAACAAACAAACAAACAAACAAACAAACAAACAAACAAACAAACAAACAAACAAACAAACAAACAAACAAACAAACAAACAAACAAACAAACAAACAAACAAACAAACAAACAAACAAACAAACAAACAAACAAACAAACAAAGAGGTACAACAGATTGTTAGATGAAATATTTCGCTTGAGCTTATGAGATTGCAGGAAAACATTATTGGCAAGTAGCTCACCACAATATGTTTCGACCTTCTAGGTAGGCAGTGTGAAAGGCTGCCGGAAGCATCCGGTAAAAATTCGTGG